>NW_028280793.1:337500-342500 GCF_059751285.1 Brachycentrus maculatus
AATAATAACCCTCACGGGTCACACGCATTCAATAAAAAAGACAACTATAAAAATAAATATAAAGTTGAGTCCGAGAGGGCACACGTGTACGCTATGAAGGAAATGAAGGAAAGAACATGCCACAACGCGTGTAAAGAAATTCATAAAATCTGGGAATGTACTAAATTTAAAAATTTATCCGTCGATTAACGATGGGACTTAGTAAAGGCAAACGACCTTTGCTTTAAGTGTCTAAATAAAGGACACTCATTAAAAAATTGCTTCTTCCTCAAAAGAAATCCCAATAATAAATATCATTTTTTACTAACAAAGAATGCCAACAAGGCGAGACGATCATCTACGGCGGAATCAAAACCCGCAAGCACTTCTCAAACAGATTCTGAACAAGTCACTAATACATGGGAGAATAACCGAGTACTCCTAAAAATAATACCGATAACATTAAGTGGGCCAAGGGGTAAAGTAAATATCGATGCTCTGCTCGATGATGGTTCCACCGTAACGTTGTTAGAAGCAGATGTAGCTGATGAAATCGGCCTAAAGGGTCCCATAAGTGACTTAGCATTACACGGAGTCAATCAAATGAATTCCACTGACTCGAACTCTATGTTAATTAACGTACAAATAAAAGGACGGGGAGAGAGAAAATTCTTCAACGCGAGTGCGAGGACGATATCGAAGCTAGAACTACCGGAGCAACTTGGAGTAACCAAAGCGTACATAGACAAATATCCACATTTAAAGAATGCTCCGTACATTAATAAAACCGTTAAACCGCGCATGTTGATAGGGCAAAATAACTGGGAACTTATAATCTCTAGGAAATTAATCCAAGGACCGCGAGAGTCGTTGTCTGTTTCTTATACACTGCTTGGATGGGTGGCGTTAGGACACGTGCCAAATTCGCAACGACTTACAGGGGAGATAAATTGTCATGTTACTGAACGACAAAACGCAGAGCTACACGAATTAATTAAAAGTAGTTTTCAGTTAGATAACTCGGAAATATCTCCTAGAATATGTAAAGACGATAAACGAGCGATTCATATATTAAACGAAACTACGCGACTGAAGGATAAACATTGGGAAACGGGATTATTATGGAAGGAGGAAAATAATTTTCTGCCCGATAATTTGCAAATGGCTAAAGATAGACTTTTTAATTTGGAAAAACGGATGGATAAAGATGAGAACTTCGCCAAGGCATACACGGAGAAAATAAATCATTATTTAAAACTAGGTTATGCGGAGAAAATTGATGCAAATTACTTTAAAGATTGTACTAACAAATGGTATTTACCACACTTTGCAGTTTATAATACAAATAAACCAGGGAAATTAAGACTGGTATTTGACGCAGCCGCTAAAACAAAGGGTGTATCCTTAAACGATAGACTTTTAACCGGTCCAGATCTTTACAATTCCTTGTTGGGTATTATATTTAAATTCAGACAGTATAAAATAGCCTTTACAGCTGATATTCAAGAAATGTTCCTTCAAATAAAAATATCACAGGACGATTTACCGTGTCAATTATTCTTGTGGAGAGGGATGGATAGAACGTGTATACCCTCCGTGTATGTTATGAAATCGATGGTTTTCGGTGCAAAATCATCCCCGTGCTCCGCACAGTATGTAAGAAACGTAAATGCGGAACGGTACGCCTCGATATATCCCGATGCTGTTCGGGCAGTTGGTAGCAAACACTATATGGACGACTACCTCGATAGCATCGATACAATTGAGGAGGCGAAGAAAATAACAAGAGATGTTTATTTTATTCATCAACAGGGTGGTTTTAACATAACTAGCTGGGCATCTAACGTTCCGGAAATATTAGAATTCATTCCAGAAGAAAATAGAACTCAGGGAATAGTAAACTTCGACGTTAATAGTACGCCAATGCAACGCACCTTGGGCTTACAATGGGATCCGAATTCGGATACACTCTCATTCGATATAAGTTTTAAAAAATTACCGGTTGAATTGATCACGGGAGGAACACGTCCGACTAAAAGAGAAATGTTGCAGGTAATAATGTCAGTGTTTGATCCCCCGGGATTTCTAGCCCCGTTGACAATAAAATCTAAAATCCTCTTACAAAACGTTTGGAGATCGGGAACAAATTGGGATTCAAAGTTAAATGATCGTAATTTTAAAGAATGGACACAGTGGCTACAAGATTTAGAGGCCGTAAAGTTAGTAAAAATCCCGCGTCATTATGAATTATATATAGACCAAATAGAAGAAAGGCAATTACATATTTTTTGCGACGCAAGTGAGAAGGCGATGTGTTGCGTCGCTTACAATCGGTCGCGGGATAAAAATGGAAATGTTTTCGTCAACTTTATTGCTAGTAAGACTCGAGTAGCTCCTATTAAACCAATTTCTGTTCCGCGATTAGAATTGCAAGCAGCCCTATTAGGGAGTAGATTGTGTAAAGTGATAACAGACGAGCACACAGTAAAATTTGACTCTAAACATTTCTGGACAGATTCAAAAACCGTGATGTGCTGGTTAAAATCTGATTCGAGAAACTTCAAACCCTTTGTGGCACATCGTCTAGGTGAGATAGACGAACTAGTCGGATCCGACGCATGGCGCTGGATTCCGACTAAGTTAAATGTAGCGGACGAAGCGACGCGAGACAATTCTACATTAGACCTATCTTTGCACGGCAAATGGTTAGCAGGACCTACTTTCCTGAAGGAGTCTATAGAACTTTGGCCTTCAGAAAATAATAAAAACGATATTAACATTGATAATGAAACATTAGAATTGAAACCGGCAGCTATACTCTCTCTACACACACGTAGTGACTTTATAGATTTATCTAGATTCTCTAAATATGTACGATTACTTAGAACGGTAGCCTGTGTATTTAAATTTGTTGATATTTGCAAACGAAAAACAGAAGGTAAAATTTTATTTCCGGAAGATGTTAATAAAGCCGAAAACTTCCTCATAAAGGAAGCGCAGAAAAGATGTTTCTCGAAAGAAATACATTGTCTCGTTAAGAATCAGGTATTACCAAACGAAAGCAAGCTGAGGAAATTAAACGCATTTTTAGATAATAACGGTATTATCAGACTGCAAGGACGCATCCCTGAGGTAGCCGATGTTAAAGTGGGGGCAACTATTCCTATTATTCTCCACAATAAAGATCAGTTTGTTGAATTATTAATAAAATATTACCACGATAAAAGTGGACATAACGGAGTGGAGTACGTTTTGAACAAATTAAGGCAGAAATATTGGGTAATAAACGGGCGACAGGCAGTCAGAAAAGTTAATTATTTATGTCAAACGTGCAGAAACAATAAAGCGAAACCACAGTTTCCTTTAATGGGCAATCTTCCATCAGAAAGGCTGCAACATAACATTCGTCCATTTACAAATACGGGAATGGATTATTTTGGGCCCCTGATGGTTACCATAGGAAGAAGGCATGAGAAACGATACGGCGTATTATTCACGTGTTTATCGACACGAGCTATTCACATAGAAGTAGCCGACTCCCTTTCAACGGATTCTGCAATATTAGCAATACGGCGTTTTGTAGCCAGACGCGGAGTTCCCATCACTATTTGGAGTGATAACGGTACGAATCTAAAGGGCGCGAATACAGAGTTGAAACAATCAATCCAATCTTTAAATCAATACACGATTACAAACGAAATGACCAATAGAAGAATAGTTTGGAAATTTATACCTCCGGCCTCCCCTCACCACGGTGGGGCATGGGAAAGTCTGGTGAAGTCCATCAAACGGACTTTTTACGCTATTTTAAAAGAGCAAGCTCCTAGGCCGGAAACACTACATACGTTATTATTAGAAGCAGAGAATATCGTCAATAGTCGGCCTTTAACACACGTATCTCTCGACAGTAAAGACTGTGAAAGTTTAACACCGAATCATTTCTTGTTAGGGTATGATTATGATTCACCAATAATTGGTGTTTTCAACAAGGATGATATGTGTCTAAAACGACAATGGAGAATTGCACAATATTTCACCGACCAGTTCTGGGCCAGATGGGTAAAGGAATACTTACCTACCTTAACAAAACGTCCAAAGTGGCACAACAAGGTACCTCCCATAAAAGAAGGAGATATCGCGATTCTGTGTGACAACACATTTCCAAGGAATACGTGGCCAAAAGGAGTAATAACGAAAATATACCACGGTTCTAATAAACAAGTAAGAGTGGTGGAAATTAAAACCAACACTGGAATATATCGTAGGCCAGCCACTAAAATTGCAATATTAGATGTAAAATAAATATAAAATAAATAAATAAATAAAAAAAATTATAATAAAAAAAAAATAAATAAATAATAATTATGAAAAAAAAAATATAGTAATAATAATTATAAATCATAATAATGATACAAATAATATAACGAAAATAAAAATAGGAAGGATATCGATAAGTTACTCCACATGTCCCATACATAAGCGCAACCGTTGACCGCATTCGAAATATGAGAGAGAATACCTACTTGAGTAGGTAAAAACTCTCGGCAAAGTACCAATAGGTTGAATGATAGATTAACTAACGTCGATAAGAAAAAGGTCGAAACTTAGGAGTGTGATGAAGATTTGTGTTGGGCTAAAATAATATGCGCATTAAAATTTGAAATGTGATATTTTTCGTTTGTTATTCTATGAATCGGGGAGATAACGTGTCATGTGACACGTGGCGCGTCAAATAACACTGCACCTATAATTCAAGTGAAGTATGTTTTCTTTAGCCCTAAAAAGGGCGACGTCAGCCATGAAAACGTCAGAATTGGCGACGAAATTTAAAACGTCTCGATATATCTATCATTATTAGTATAATTTATGACTTAATTTTCTTAGTCATAAATTTCTTCTTTCCACATATCTTAGCTCTAGAATCCGGAGACATATTTTAACAAGTATTCGGAGAAAAAGACCCTCCATGAAGTTGATTTATCGTGTATACGGACCCTTATTTGTGAAGGAAGGCATTCTTT
>NW_028280793.1:2612500-2735000 GCF_059751285.1 Brachycentrus maculatus
AAATTTACTTTTCTTATTGGAATTATGTACAAACTTTCTATGATGAAATATTTTGTACCAATATATATTTTTTTAAATCATGTAACATTTTACTAAATTCTATTTGTTCGCGTCGTCCTCCCTTTTCTCTTACCTTTATCATCACTTAATGGTACATAGGGTACTGAATCGCATCAAAGCAGTTTTATCTTGGTCGTTAATTACATGAAGGCAAGGTGACAAGTGTTACTAGTTTATTAAAACAGTTGTATTTATAAAATGATAGTTATTTTAGGATATAACCAATCACATATATTTAAGTATACTGTTTTCGAGACATGACTGTCTCTTTGTCAGTACAATCACTAGAACAGAATGATTGTCTTGATAAAGAAACGTCTCAAAACCTTGACTAAAATAACGTTGAGTGGTTATACATATATCTCGAACACGAGCCCTCTAGTATGATAGGCAAACGCTCTAACCACTGCATTATGAAGGCGAACATTTTTTGGAAAATACTTTAACATGAAAAAAATTTTGGTAAAATTGGAATGTAAAATAACAATAAAATGTTTTTTTAATATATTTTACTTAATGCTAATTGTTCGTGTGTTAAATATGTAAAAACAATTAAAATCATATCAAAAATCCATTTGCTGTTAATACTGCTAATAAAGATATTTATTCAGTACATTTTTTTTCGGAATTCACTTTATGGTTATACCCGTTGTTAATTTTAATTTTATTTGGTAAATACCACCTTTTCTTTAAATCTATTATAACGCGAGCGTTATCATTATTATTCAAGTGTTACGACGTTTTTTGTGGAAAAACGGTATTCAAATATTTAAAGTCAATTTTTTTTATTCACTGAGTCATCGATATATTGGAGTGGCACATCGCTCTTACAATGAAGTCAAATATATTCCAAAAGCGATGTGGCTGAAACTATAATATTAATTTGTAACTTTGATGAAATGGAAACCATAGTTGAAGACCACCACAATGTGTATCTTTCAAAACTGAAGTCGACAAGTTTAGTACGGAAATTCATTTATAGTGGTACTTATTGACTGACTTTCCAACAAAGTTTTCTTTTGAAATTTTACGACGTAATTTTTAAATTTTGTCCGCCTCCGTAGTGTAATGGTCAGCACGCTCGGCTACCGTTCTGGAGGTCCCGGGTTCGATTCCCAAGGGGGAATCATAAGGTCATATTTATTCAATATTACCCTGGACTGGTACCTGAAGCGGAGGGCTGATCACCTTTCCTTCATGTGTAAACGATCAAGATAACACTGCGTTTATATGACGCAGTGCCCTATGCACCATTGGGGTGCGGATAAGGGTTTATTATTTTTTTTATTAATTTTTAAATAAATATTTTGGAGATTAATTTTTATTTATTATTTATATTCCTTTTTTAAATATATGAGAATAGGTTCTCATCTCAAGTTTAATCGTTAAGTTATGAGATTTTCTCTTATATGTTTGCTAAAATTTGGACTTTTTTGTGAAAATTATTGATATTTTTACTGTAAAAAATCTGTTTGCCGATAAACTTATCATTTTGAAAGCTGTCCACCGCATGCCCAGATCTGATACAGAAGCTTCCTGACAGACCTGCTCTTGCTAAGCAATTTTTTTTAACTAAGTTGCGAAATTTATTGAAAATGTGAAACAACATAAAGTTGCACCCGATTTTACTGTGAATTTACATTTCAAAGCTTTCAATATCCCTGTCACTCCCAATCTAAATAAATACAAGTTTTTAAATCCATCACCAATTTTTCTAGAAGTGCCCCGGTGTAGGCAGTGAAAGGGATTGGTATTTAGTTCAGTTAGTCAGCTAGATCCGATTCCGACCCGATGTTGGCCGGTACACAGACGCCCACAACCCCGACCAGCACAGCAGACAGACACGGAACAGTGCAATACATATACAGAGAATGGTAAATAAATTCTCAATATTTTTCACCAAAAATAAGTTAAATCTGTCGAATCGGAACTTTAAAAACCGCGCACTCTACAACACTACCTCCCAGCTGGACCGCCAAAATATATTTTCGTCATTGTCGATATATCGACGGCCGTGCTTTTGGCAAATTATACCAGAGTCGACGTATCGATTTTCGCGATTTAACGCGAATTTTTAAAGATATTATTTACGCAAAAATTATCACATGCAGTTTCGAAGAATTCAATCGTTTATTTATATGGAATTCGAACCCTTTAATATCATACCATGTCCACTTCCGTAGTATGGTGGTCAGCAAGCTGGGCTACCGTACTAGAAGAGGGTCAAATAAATAAATTTTCACTGTTATATAGAAACAATAATACCCTTATACAGGTACTTGAAGCGGAGGGCTAATAACATCTTCATGTGGTAACGATCAAGATAACAATGCGTTTAAGTTATGCAGTACCCTATGTACCATCAGTTGCCGCTAAGGGATTCAATAAATTTTGATTAAACCCTACTTTTAAGTTATGAAAAATGTTTCTCTCCCCTTCGATAGAACGCCAAAGGCAAGTCATTTTGTCGACTTTATTGACAATTAAACAAAGGGGTTGATGTAAAAATCGTTTCCGGGGCTAATAAAAAGAATTGGACCCAAACAGATCAGAATAGGACAATAGAAGGGACATGCCATGATTCATTTTCCTCCCCCTCTCCGACACAGCCATCATCCCTTACTTTTATCGTTTACCATCAAATTTTATAATACTCCTGTCCAATTTGCATGTTGATGATAGCACTGTACAACTTGTTGCAAAGTAATGTATTCCGAGGCTATATTCGAGTTTCACGATTCATAAAATGCTAGCCTCGAATGAATTTTTGTACCTGACGAGAAAATTATCCAAACGGCGTAAAATAAATAATGTGGTATTGTACCTCCCATAGTTGTTTATCTTATAAAAATGTTATATGAATAATTTTTAATTTCATTGATTGATTCGACACTTACTTTGTGGTAAAATCTATCCATTTTTAATTAATGTTTAACACCGTATGTGTTTGAAAATGATACGGAATGCATCGAAACACGTGTCACAGTAGATTTTAAGAAATAGTGGTGTTTACTAAGTAAAACATTAATTAAAAATAATTATTAATTTGGATAATTAATACAACTAGCGCCATTTTCGTAAAATACTACCTCAAGGGCGCGTCAATATTAATATTATGATTATTATCTACATAGTTTATTTAATATACTTCTTCTTTTTACTCTTATCCACATCCAACGGTTCATAGAGCACTGCATCGTATTGACATCTTGATCGTTACTTACATAAAGGCAAGGTGATCACTCCTGCGCTTTAGGAACCAGTCCAGGGCAATCTTAAATAATTATTAGATTGTTAAATCACTAAAATTTATTTTCATCCCCTCCCTCTGGGGTATCGAACGCGGGACCTCCAGCACGGTAGCTAAACAGGCTAACCATTAAAGAATAAAGTTTTAAATTAATTTTTAAAATTATTTAAAAGTTTCTATTTTTAACAAATTTCAATACTAGTTACGCTGTTCCTTTCCAAAAAATAGGCTTAGCTCTTGTGGTCGGAGAGAGACTTACACTTACGAATGATTGTTTTTTTTGGTCTGGGTGTTTGTGATAGATATATTTTTCACATTTACCTTCTTTGTCCTTTTTATCACACTTGTGGACAAGCCTCTTTTGGTGAGCAAGTGTGTGCGTGGTATTGTGCGGGAAGCCAGAGCAGGATATTTAAAAGAAATGCGTACTTACAGTTTGTTTATTGAAATAAATGTTTACACTTTGATTACGATTTGATATTAACTTATTATAATTTATCTAATTGATTATTGAACTTCAAATTAAATATGAAGCTAAAATTTACGTCCTTTAACAATCAAGCGATGGCAGGCGATTCTCGCTGGCGCGCTCCGGTTGGCTACTTTTGTTGAATCCGCTCGGGTTGCTAACTTGGTAGTAGCAGTAGTTCAGTGTTGTCAACCTGACAACACCAAATGGCGTGGCCAGACGCCCACACTCTAAAAGCAAAGACTTTGCTGATCATTCCTTAGTAAAATAAAATAATAAAAAATTATGATGTGTTGTATGCAGGGCTTCTTTCCATGTAACGCGGTGGAGCGGCGTTCCGGCACATATTTTTATATATATATCAATTAGACGAAATAATGTTTGCGCTTACGTGACTGCAATCTATATTTTTATATTTTATTTATTGTTTCGGCATTAACTTTGCTGTAAGACATGTTACAATGATTAAAGAAAACACTTGTTTTTTACCAGTTGAGTTTTATTATAGACTACATGTTTCAGAAGTTAAACTAGGTTCTGATTGATCTGATCGTGCCAAGTCTTTTTCGGTCGTCCACGTTCTGTTTTCCCTCTCACATTCGCCACATATATTTTCTTAGTCATTCTCTCGCTATCCATTCGCTCCACATGTCCATACCACCGCAAAGAGCTCTTTCTAATCTTTTCAATTATTCCTCGTTCAGCCTTACATTCCTTTCTTATATCATCGTTTTTAATTCTGTCATACAATGATTTTCCACACATTCGTCTGAGGGAGCGCATTTCAACAGCATTCACTCTGCTTTCATCCTTCCTTTGCCAGTTCCATGTTTCGCTTCCATACATTAGTGTCGGTACTAGCACGCCGTTGTGAACCGCTAGCTTGGCTTCCATGGACATATTCTTATTCCCAATCACTCTGTTAAAAGCACCATTTATTCTATTCCCTGCATTCACTCTTCTCTCAATATCCTTATCCACTTTTCCATCCCTTGTGAACATGCTTCCTAGATATAAAAATTCTTGCACCTGTTCTAGGGATTCATTGTGCACGATAATCTTGCATTCTGTCAAATCTTTCTCTCTTTCAAACACCATGACCTTTGACTTTCCTTCATTCATTGCCAGATCATTTTCCATACATACATCGTACATTCTTGACACTATTAGTTGCAAGTCCTCCGCGCTGCTCGCTAGCAGTACGGCGTCATCCGCATACAGCAAGCAACTAACAGTTATATTCATCATTTTCGCTCCGACTCCCATACTTTCAATCTCTTTCATACAATGGTCCATATAGAGATTAAACAACCATGGTGACATTACACATCCCTGCTTTACGCCTTTGGATATTGCAAACCATGATGTAATGTCCCCATTCACTCTTATACTAGCTGTGCTGCCCTCGTAGAGGGAAGCAACTGCTTGTATAAGTTTATTGTCTACTCCATATTTTTCCAGCACGCTCCATAATTTTATCCTATCAACCTTATCATACGCTTTCTGCAAATCCACGAAAGCACAGAAGAGTTTCTGATTTATATTTTTATAATAAGTCAAAATGATAAAATATGGTATTGTAATGAAGTTTTTATGGTATTGTAATGAAGTTTTTTTTTTTCATAAAAATCTTAACATGAAGTGAGTTCCGGGACCTTTTTTGTTTAAAAAAAAGCAAATTATAAAGCAAGTTATATGTAAAACTTTATGGGGTTTATTTTGGCAAAGAGTTTTCAAAAATTCAGTTCACTGATTGAAACAATTCATTATTTGAAGAAATAATACTCCGCGCGACCCTAATTTGTTTTCTCCACGTCAGGCGGGTCGTCCTCGCAAACACGGTATAAAAAAGATTTGGTACCAAATTCAATCTGTTGTACCGCCAAAGGACGCGGAACGTTTGCATAAAACAGCGAGATTGCTGAATGAGATAACTTTCGGCAAAAAAACGTCGGTTTACTTTAAATTATTACCCAAACAATCTACTTTCATATCGGAACGTCCCAGGGCTGTAATAAATATTGTTTTTTTGGTATTAAACTCTGTTTATTTGGTAATAGAATGTTGGAAATTAGACCAGCAAATACAAGTGGTTCGGTACAGTAGTAACCTAGTTGGTATTATGTTCTTAGTGAATAAAAATACAAATACCATTTAGTTATTTAAATAGTTTTTTTTTATTTCGAAACATACATGAGTCATATACATATATAATATTCCCGATGAGAAATTTCCATTTCTCATTTTGGGACATGGGATTAAGTTTGACAAGACTGAAACACAAATAAGAAAGTTGCAAAAAAAAATTAAACAATACTAACATATATATTTAAAAAAAAAATAAACATAAAACGGGTATAGTAAATAGGCATATAAATAATAAAAGGTAGGGAGCATGTAAAAAGAAAAAAAATGAGAATATAAAACGAGTGATTAACACAAATATCATTCCATAAAGTATTTTTTCAGTTCCAAAAAAAAATAATTATAATTTATTACAAATCCCTATTTTTATTTAGCGATAAGACCTCAGTAAAATTAATTCATAAAAATATGATATAACGTGACATTTTAATGCTTAATTTACTTAAAAATGGCTATCAGAAATGCGATTTCCTAAAAAATATTATGAAACATTTTTCTTCAGTAACCTAACTGGCGAAATATTTTATATTCTTCGGAGAGCTTTTACTGAATACTTACCCCATTAATGAAAACCAATTTTCTTTGTTATTAACGCTAATGAATGATCCGAAAACCAGTAACTGCGTAAATTCATCAGAATAGATTAACGATGGGATTAAGTAATTTATTGGGAAAACAATTTACATTTAGCCATTGTGGTATTGTAAATAATTATTTAAATAATATCTTTATGTTAACGTTACTTTGGCTGGCCCTTGATATCTATAGCACGATGAACTGCAGCAATTAAAACCTTTATTGTTAATTGAAAAAATTGTAAGTCTTTACAATTTTTGTTTTCAATACATGCCTAACCGAAATAGTGACGCGATTTTAAAAATAACAGCGATTTCACCGAATTTTAAAAATATCTTTTTAAACTTCCCATTTAGAAAGAATGAGCTTATCAATATAATAATTTCATTGTGAAATTCAATTGAATCCTAATTTTCTTTCAAAAACAGGACCTGTTCAAAAAAGTAGTATTTTATAGAAATTAAAAAAAAGGGTAATTTAGTGTTTTAAGTAATTATTAACAACAATATGAATAAGAAAAACACTTGTTTTTTACCACTTAAAGTAAAAATGAGGGGGGTGAGTCTGAACAGATAATTATTTATGCTTTAGTTTGTAATTAGACCTGAAGATGGAAGCATAGTTTCCGAAACTAGTCGTTTAAAATTAAATAAATATAACTGAAGTGCTAAAAAACAAGTGTTCTTCTTTTACAATTTCATCGTGTAAAACCACAAAATGAATGCCAAAAAAAAAAAAAAAAAACAACCAAATTATGAGAAATCTAGGGTTAGAAAAAAATTCTTATCGTATATAATGGTATAAAATTTGCATTTTAATTGAGGTGAGGTATTTTATCAAGGAGCTCGTAAATAAGTTTTAAAATAATTTATAACGCACTATTGATTCCCCTGCAGTTATCGCTTTAAGAGTACCGTGTCCTTTTCACCACTTGTTTGAAATTTTACAATCCGTCGAAGTGGGGTGGAAATAGAAAATAAGGGTAAGGGGAGTGTAAGCTTGAGTGCAGAATTAATATTGAAAGTCTTCTTCCGACTTCACTTCACAGGAAGGATTACTCCCACAATCTGTTTCCTTAGTAACGTCTGCAAGGACCTAACTTATTCCTGACTTAATCTCTTTACAGATGAAGATTAAAATCCTCGCTAAATAATGTAAGCGTTCATTCGCTACCAATATTTCTTCAAAGGCACATCAATGCGATTTAAATATCGTATATATATATATATATATATATATATATATATATATATATATATATATATATATATATATATATATATATATATATGTATATATATATATAAATATATATATATATATATATATATATATATATATATATATATATATATATATATATGTATATATATATATGTATATATATATATATATATATATATATATATATATATATATATATATATATATATATATATATATATATATATATATATATATTTATATATATATATATATATATATATATATATATATATATATATACATATATATATATGCACATATATCACTTGTTAAATAACACATAAATCACTTTTATAAAAACATTTATAGTACCACAAGATCAAAAATACAGTAACACAGTAAACGAAATCAAACATATATATATATATATATATATATATATATATATATATATATATATATATATATATATATATATATATATATATATACATACCACGTTTGGTCAAAGCTACTTTGAATACTATGCAATAATACGCTGTAAAAGCTGTTTTTGTTACCCATAGTCATCAAATTACGAAACAATGTATACCTATTCATAATGGATAATAGAAATAGGTAGATTGGAAATGGAACGCATCATTTGGCCATTTCATCCATAATTGCAAGACCAAAATTAGTAATTAAAAAACAATTCTTTATTTATGTTTTACTTGGTGAATCTACTCGGAGTAAATGATGTGGATTGCATAAAAACACGTTCACAAGATTATAAGAAATAGTGGTATTTACCAAGTTTACCACTTAAATTTAAAACAGATATTACCACAAAGTGAATGTCGAATAAAATAATGGAATAAATAAAAATAGGTAAAACGTCCGTGAAAACATATTATTTTAAATTTTAAATATCATTTATCAAATATATAAACATAAAACGATATTCTACATGACCTCATATAGCGCTTGTGAAAATAAAAAAAAATACAGTATTATTCATAATCGAAACAAAAGTATTGTTGAGATGTATTTAACACATCCCTCGAAATTGGGATAGAATCTATGTGCTTAGTAAGATCATAAAAAAATATATTCAAAATTGGTTCTCAATTCCATATTACAATATAAATATACATTCCTTATGTTAAATATAACAAGAGTATTTAATTTTAAAATTTGTAATAATATAGTTTGAGTATTAATATTTTGATGAGATTCGTATGATTTTAAGCAAGATTTGATAATGATAATTGAAGCGTGATAAGCTTCATCAGGAGTTACAAGTGAAATAAGGATTTGCAGTCTTAGCGTAATTTGCAGCGCTAGTGTGTTTATCACCACTTCTGTCAGGATGGAGAAATACTCGTCTCGTAAAGGAACAGCTAACATCCGAATACAGAATCATTACAAACATCCAAAGTTTCAATAAGAATATCGCTTTTTATGTAAGCCATCATCATATCACAAAAAAACAATATCGTTTTCTATGTTAAACAATATTTTATTACAAAAAATATCGTTTTCTTTGTTAACCATCATTTTATTACAAAAAGAATATCGTTTTCTATGTTAACCATCATTTTATTAAAAAAAGAATATTGTTTTCCATGTTGACCATCATTTTATTAAAAAAAGAATATCGTTTTCCATATCAACCATCATTATATTATAATGATTTTATAAATCTCCCCTTTTATTTATTTTACCGGTAACCGAGATTCGTCGTTACAAACATCATCAGACGGTTCTGAAATTAGATGAAATTCCATGTTATTTGCACAGAAGACAGGGGTTTTAAAACCATGATTTTATGTAACATTTCTGACAAAATGAATTATAATAATGAATTGTTATAACAATGATTAAAGAAAACACTTGTTTTTTACCGCTTGAGTTTTATTATAGACTACATGTTTCAGAAGTTAAACTTCCATCATTCAGGTCTGTATAATAAATAGATTATTATACAGACCTGAATGATGGAAGTTTAACTTCTGAAACATGTAGTCTATAATAAAACTCAAGTGGTAAAAAACAATTGTTTTCTTTAATCATTGTAACATGTCTTACCACAAAGTTAATGTCGAAACAATAAATAAAATTGTTATAACAATTTTAAATAAGATATGATATTGGTTTTAATAATGATTTTATACTGATTTTATTATAGAAATGGATTTTTGCAGTTAAACATTATATGAGCGAACCTGGAACCTTTAACTGACAACTTTTTCTACCGCACATTTGTTTGAAATAAACTATATAGTTGTTGTTTTATCATAAAAATGCAAGATATATTACAACAAAACTTAAATCCAATAAAAAAAATTATAACAAAAAAATTCTACTTTTTATGTCAAAAACCATATAAAAAAATTGTTTTGTATGTCAATTTTATCATTCTATGGTAATTTTTTAAAACCAATTAAAGGTACGTTATTTTTGATGTTATGTTATGTTCTATTAAACAATTTTTTTTAGTATTTTCAGTTTTAAAAACTGCATTTCTATTTTTGTCACTTTTAATACCTAAATTTTTAAGGTTGTCTAATTTTGTTAATTTAGAGCAGTAACATATTTGTATTTGATATCATAAATTTTTTACTATCTATGATGTTTTTAATATCTTGTTTTTTATATAGGAACGTCACAAAATCGAAATCGCTTTCAAGTCACCCTGTAATTCATCAAAATCCACTCTACAAATCCATTTCCAGTTGGAAAAGAGAAAATTCTAGACTATATATGTACATTAGAGCTAACAATGTCTTTCTCACTATGGAAAAGAAAAAAAACAAGGAATAAAAAACGCAAATTAAAGGATCGAAATATAATTTGTTAAAGAATATGAGACTACTTCCTTAATATACCTATAAGCAAGATCGACTACAGTTGTAAATGTCCCGGGTTCAATTTCTAGGGACAAATTTAATGTTGAAGATTTTTTCACTTTACGCAGGTATATCTTTCACTAGATCAATGATTATGTCAACTCTACATCAATTCCATTCAGGACCTTATTAAATTACCTAACATCTAAGTGAACCTGCAATCTAGCTACGGCTTATGCAACACTGCTTATCATAACCCTACTTAGACTTCAAGGTTGAGTTTAATAGCCTAACTTACTGTGATTTCATGTAATTCACGAAAGAAAAATACTACCGTATACACCATTGGATGAAATTAAACATCCGAAAAACGTAATATTTTTTATTTGTTATTTTAAAAATTAAATAAAAAAATGTTATTTCAAACATTTGATTTTTTTAAAAATTATAAATACAGTATTACCAAAAAAACCTTTTAAGGTTTTCAAATCTTTGTACACAAATACTGGATTTAAACTTCATAATCAAGGTATATATAATAATATTTATTTATCGGTGTGTTGAGATGGTTTGAGGATGTGAATCGAATAAGTAAAGAAAGAAAAGTAAAATATTTTTTTGCGAATGTAGTCGGTAAAATAAGCTGAGGAAAACCGAGGAAGATTTGGCATGATCATTTCCAATATTTTATTGTGGTCATGTCAGAAGTCGGCATAATCGGCAAATATGTACGAGGAGATGCATGAATGTGGAATGTGGAAGATTAAAAGGTTTTTTGCAAAGAATGATTAATGTGGCATTCTAATCTCTCTGCCTATCCCTGCCTAGGAAGTGGCGTGAGGGTTAATTGGTTAGTTAGTTATATTGATATTTCAAGCAATAGATCGTTTATTTATAGTTTTCTCTGCATAGGCTTGGGGAGATTCAAAAAATATTATTTACAAGATCATTGGTACACAAAACAAAATATAAATATTTTTAAAACAAAGCAAGTTGTATTATCATCATCAGGATGACGAGGTTTGTGTCGAAGCCGGTTAGAGAAAAAGTACCAATAAAAAGTGGTTAAAAACAAAGTTCTTTTATTTTATAAACTTAATAAAATGTGCGATGCATAAAGTATCTGCGAAAAACATTCAAGAAAACACACACACACATATATATATATATAATATATATATATATATATATATATATATATATATATATATATATATATATATATATATATATATATATATATATATATATATATATATATATATATATATATATATATATATATATATATATATATATATATATATATATAACGATTTTTTTACTGATACTTCGTAAGAAAAATATGAAACACCTATTTTATATATAAATATATATAATACCATATGTTATCAGGAATGCATAACATTACCTTCTCTATTTCCTTTCAAGTATCCTCTCCAGGAACCAGTTAAACACAGCGTCTTGTGTTTGTAATCAGGCTGTGTGCTCGGGATTATTCCACTTCCTCGAAGTCACCTCCCCTCTACCCCCTGTAGTAACTACCCTTACTAGCTCCGGTGCCTACAACCGCCCTGTAGCCGAGGAATGCCTTGGAAGGTATTTCTTACTTCCTTTACAAACTTACCCACACAGGATAGTACCAGAACTTACTCAGGATGTGCAAATATGAATATTTCCGCATTCTAACGGGCATTTTGATATCATTTAAACATAATACTCGTTTTAATTGATGTTAAATAGCTTAAAATTAACGATTTCCTACTTATTTACCAGTTATTGCTTTACAATATTTTTATGTACTAAAATATATATATTATATATTTATATATATATATATATATATATATATATATATATATATATATATATATATATATATATATATATATATATATATATATATATATATATATATATATATATATATATATATATATATATATATATATATATATATATATATATATATATATATATATATATATATATATATACATATATATATATATATATATATATATATAAATATATTTATATATATATAAAAATATATATATATATATATATATATATATATATATATATATATATATATATATATATATATATATATATATATATATATATATATATATATATATATATATATATATATATATATATATATATATATATATATATATATATATATATATATATATATATATATATATATATATATATATATATATATATGTATATATATATATATATTTATAACATAAACCGAAAAAGACTTGGCACGATCAGATCAATCAGAACCTAAAATCTGGCGGTGTCAAAAGTCTGCGTAATTGAAGGGCATGTATGACTTCATGTATGGATGTGAAGGCGGCGAGGAGTATATGTCAGGACAGAAGAGTGTAGCGCTCCATCCTCTCTGCCTACCCCTGAGGGGAAACGGCGTGATGGTAGTAGTAGTAGTAGTAGTAATTATATAATATTATTTAAAGGCTAGAGTGGTACGGCGTCCTATTCTCTCTCCCTACCCCTGCGAAAAAGCAGCGTGATGGTTAGTTAGTTCGTTTTATGCGGTGTTATATCAAAGGAGTGGAATATATTTCATAAGATGCAGATGGCTACGAAAAAATAACATCAATGAAAGAATACCCAAAATAACAAACCCTTATTCGAAACTAAGCTTTTGCAAACTACCACTAGTTTACAAGCTTCTAAAGTTTTTTTTTATATTTGTTTAATTGGCAGCCACCCAGTGAGATCATGTTTCTGTCAGTGTCAAGTCTTATTTTTATTAATAATAAATAATAACAATAACAATTCATAAAAAAAAATCATTGTTTGAATGCATTCAGCTTAATCATTTTAGAAATTGTGACCTCAATTCTAGAATTAGATTCAGAAGGAAGTGTGGATACTTTTATTTAGTTTTTAACCTATTTACGTTAAAAACCCAAAAAACTATATAAAAATATTTTTATCTTTAACATTTTTATATAAATTTATAGTATTATAAATACGCCCTTACAGTTTGTGACGATCGATAATTACACGCTAATGTAAATAATTAATCAGATCAATCAACTGAATAATCTAGAATCAGCGAACTGGATCATGATTACATGATTTGCCTCTAATGTTACAATGCGATTGGAGTGCAAACAGATAAAACAAAATATATTAACGTCAATTCACAGCATTTTGAGTGTGTCCAAATACTTGTTCACAAAATCTGGATTATCTCCAATTACAGGAGTTATTTTCATATTATTTTTTGACATCTCATCACAGATGAAGAAGAATATGGAAGTCTGGGCATTTACATCTCACCAATCAATAGATGTGTCTAGTGAAGTTCTAGTGATTCAAGAACAAGATTTCTAAATTGGTTCATATATACAGAACTTCCAAGAATTTGAGTAGTGTGGTTGTCAATAATGGGTAGAATTGGTGAATGTTACACGTTTGTCAAGTGATCACTGAAACCAGCCTTTAACGTCAATTCATTAAAAAAAAAGTTATTTATGTACCACACCATTTAAATCTTCAAAATAAGGATGAATTTAGGCTAACAATTCATCTATATAATCGTATATATATCGGTAGTGTAAAGCAAAGGTGTATATTTGTCTCAGACCAAATTTTACAGGAGAGCAAAAACAAACTTGTGAAATTAATTCTTTTGTTCGGATGGCATATGTACCTACATATCTTAATAAAACTAAGTAAGTATTACAACTACAGCTATATCCTTTTGATAGATTATGGAATAAACTATTTTAGACATTTTGTGGAACAAACTTTACAGATTTTTCAGATATACCCGTTTGCCATTACACTACCGATATATATATTTCAATTTCGAAACACATTGCTTGAATTCACTAGGATTTCACTAGAGACATCGATGGTGAGATGAAAGCTTTTTTTAATGAGCAGAACGCTTTCGTTTATATGGGGGGTTATATCCTGGATTATAATAACATGATAAACGCCAGAAAATATCGATTTCATATTATTATTTTAGCTTATAATTTGATCAGTTAATTTATTTACAACATTTTGAGTGTGTTCAAATACTTTATCACGAATCTTAATTATCTCTAATTATAGGAGTTAATTTTCATATTATTTTTTTCAGCATAGATGAAGAAAAATATGGAAGTCTGAGCATTTACAGGGCTTACTACCATCATAGGATGGTTTAAGTGATCACTTTACACAATTGTAACATTCACCAATTCTACCCATGATTGACAACCACACTACGAAAATTCTTGGAACTTTTATAAACTAACTAACAAACTAACTTACCATCACGCCGGTTCCCCGCAGGGGTAGGCAGAGAGAATAGAATGCCACACCACTCTGTCTTATATACGAGTATACTTTTATATACTCGTATATATATTTCAAATTCGAAACATTTTACTAGAGAGATTACTTTATGGTGAGATGAGGTGAGAAGAAGCTTGTTTCAATGCGCAGAAACGCTTTCATTTGTATGTGAGGTACGAATCCTGGATTATAATCACATACATGAGGCACTCTAAAAAATATCCTTTTAATATTTTTTTAGCTTATAATTTGACCAATCAATTGATTTAGAACATTTTGAGGGTGTCCAAATAGTATAAAAATTTTGTGAATAAAATAATAAAATTTTACCTCGATCCATCAAAATAAGTTAATTGTGTACGACACACTTTAAGTCTTTGTATGTTAAGCTTAAAATCTTAGAGCGACATTTTAATTTATATTAATATTTTATGTATCATACTGGTAAAAGCAAGTTTTGCTTTAGAAAGTACTTGTAACATTTTCAAGACAGCCTGTCCATACATTTTGTAACATTATATTCAACTTTTATACTATTATTCTTGCCTTGAATATCGGTTACTCGCTGGATTGTAAACGTATTTCATCCACGGTTAATGATGGAAAGCTTTATAATATTTAATATTATTATATATTTTATTCTTTTTTTATTAACCCTTATTTGCACCCAGTGGTGAATAGGACACTATCATGTTGACGCAGTGTTATCTTGATCTATACTTACATGAATACAAGGTGGTTCTATTCAATTAAAAAAGAGTGAAAAATCTGATTCTCCAAGTTCCCCTACACGAATTTCTTACCATCACACTTATAGGCGGACAAATAATAATTATCCTATACGAAGGTGAGGTGATCAGTCCAGTTCTCCAGATTTTAGGATCTAGAAGTGAAATTTGATAGATTACAATTGACCAAAATGAAATTGAAGATGAAAGATATAACTTTTTTACAACATTTTTAGTGTGTCCAAATACTTGTCCACAAATCTGGATTATCTCCAATTAAGAGTTATTTTATACAAATTCTACTTTATCTAAACATGGAAAATAAAGGATTTTTTAATTTCTTAAAAATTAAATTTAAGTAAAATCCAACAACATGTTTCGAATTTGAACAATATTATAGGTAGAAGTTACAAGAATTTGAGCAGAGTGGTTGTCAGTCATGGGTAAAATTGGTGAATGTTACATGTGTGTAAAATGATCACTTAATCCAGCCTCTGAAGATCGTAAGCCCCCTAAATGCCCAGACTTCCATATTCTTCTTTATCTATGTTTAGATGTCAAAAAAATATTACTTTTGCATAGAGAAGACATTACATCCCTCATAGCTGAAGATCATGATCACCTAAAAACTGACTTTTGAAATCAAAGTTTTAATTTATATTTAACTAAATATTTTCAAAATTTTGCCTTGAAAATAAACCTGATTAATAAAATTATCGACCGAAAATGAAATAAGATAAGAACATTTCATTCAATTAAATCCAAGAAACGTATTGTACTGTAATTTAAAGATAATCTAAAATTCCTAAAATACCTATTTAACTACAATAATTCAAATAATAAGAGCAGTGTTTCAAACATTTGTTTAAAATACCAATGGAGTGTATGAACCAAATTAAAATATTGGATAGTTCTCTTTGAAATGTAAATCCTTTAACCAGATTCCGTTGCGACGACCATCTCAGTATTTAAATCTGTTTATTATGTCGCAAATGGAATATTAAACAATCGCTGATTTCAGACTAAAACAAAGTATTTTTTATGAAAAGTTCAGAGAGAAAAGCATTGACAAGTACCTAATTACGAAATACGGTATGTTTCATTTATAGGGTCTAAATTTAAAAATAAAACACTTTATAAGACCACATTCACGAGTTTACTATTATAAAACTGACTAGTTTCGAGAACTACAGATGTTCTCATCACAATATGAATGAAAAAACTGATACTATTTATTCGTAACTCAGTTTGTATTTTCTCTTGTTGATAAAAACATTTTCGCCCTCGAAACTAGTTGTATTTAAATTATCTTAATAAACTAAAAAAAAACGGTATTATACAAGTGTTTTTTTTTTTAATTAAAATGTAACTATTAATATTTTATTAAAACTTAATTATAATGTGTACCGGTTTCGAAGTTAAACGCTTCTTTATCAAGACTGATTAATATAATTAATCAGTCTTGATAAAGAAACGGTTAGCTTTGAAACCGGTAGACATTATATTTTAGTTATAATAAAATATTTATTGTGATTTTAAAACAATATTACATTTTTATTATAAAATGGAAAATCACAAAGTTAATGCTTCAAATATAAATTATATTTTATTTTGGTATTTGATCCATTATTTTTTTTCACAAATTTAATACTCAAGAATTCAATTAAAATGGTCTTGTAAAATAAAACAGATACTTTGATATTGATAATTTTCACACGATGCTAACTGCGTTTCAACGCGTCTAATCGATATTTCAAACAACATTAATGAATGACATTTTGGCACTACGAAATCTGTGACAGAAAAGTCGTTGCGCTTTATTCACAATGCTTTACATCAGTGCTCCGCAACCTTTTCTCACCTGCGACACACCAAAATTCTTCCTAGAATTCCGCGGCACACCTAAAGTTTTATTTCTATTGATGTAGCTTTTAATTTGTAGCACTCTATTTTAATTTATGCATTAATTGTTAAATCAAACAACGATTTTTTTAGTCAACTTGTTTTTTTTTATTGTTAAAAAACATATAAAAATTTATATTGTGACAATTGTTTCGCCTCGCATTTGATTGAAAATGCCATAACTAAGCGAAACAATTGTCATAATATGTGTTTTTTCACAATAAAATACAAATTAGTAGACTCAAAATATCTGTGTTTTAAGAATTAATGGATAAAATACGTTGAAAAATGATGTATTCATAATTATTTTATAATTTTGAAATAAAAGACAATGTTATGAAAAATAATTTGTCATTGTGTGTTAACACACAATGACCAATTATTTTTGTATTTAATTACATAATGTTAAATTTAAAAAATGTCAATTACATTGAATTTGGTCGCGGCACATCTGAATCCTGCTCACGGCACACCGGTTGCGGAGCACTGCTTTACATGATCTAACATACCAGTAAATACTAATACTACTGAACCTTATGCAATGCCCTATGCACCATCAGGTGCATAGGGCACCGTATTCAATTTTTGTTAAGTTGATCGTTTATTATATGATGGTAACGTGATCAATCCTTCACTTCAGGTAACAGTCCAGGATAATATTATTTAAATAAACTAAATTATATTTTTATTTATAGCCTCCCGGGAATCGAAATTGGGACCTGCAGTATTGTAGCTAAGAGTTTTATGAGTTAACAATATTTTTTAACGAAGACTTTTAAGATAATATAAATCTCATAATCCTTGGGTTCATACATTTAAAACAATTGAAGCTAATTGAACAGACTACCTTTTCCCAAAAACAATGAATTATTTCAGTAATTATATCAGAAGAGAAACAATGCTATTCTCATAATAAAATGAACTTAGAAAGGTCAAAGAAAGTCAGTGAAACATTATTGAAACAAAAACTCTGAGTTGTATAAAACTTTCTTTCAATGTCCCCAAATTATACGGGTTTGTTAGATATATGAGGTGTGTTATAAAAAGAGATAACTAATTGTTAACTGTGGAATTATCTTCCAAATAAAGTAGTCAACTTTTCAATTGAAGTGTAAAATTTCTTAATCTATGAAATAAAAGGCGCTCACGAATTGGTTTCAGTGAAGATTAGCTTTGTCAAAAACAGTAATTTTTATTTTTTGGGCCACAATATGGGAGTGGTAAAGCAAGAAAGCGTCCCTTTGCGCTTTTCTCTAATCTATTTTTTTTTTCAAACTGTCGGACTCAATATTTCAAGATCTACAACACCGATCGTGTTCAGATTTGCAACACATATTTTTATAACATTATCTTTCATTTTGTCCGCCTCCGTAGTGTAATGGTCAGCACGCTCGGCTACCGTTCTGGAGGTCCCAAGTTCGATTCCCAAGGGGGGTAAAATAAATATAAGTGATTTTTTCGCTGTCATATTTATTCAATATTACCCT
The DNA here is from genome assembly GCF_059751285.1 of Brachycentrus maculatus. Taxonomy (NCBI): domain Eukaryota; kingdom Metazoa; phylum Arthropoda; class Insecta; order Trichoptera; family Brachycentridae; genus Brachycentrus; species Brachycentrus maculatus. Next base: position 2,631,493 of record NW_028280793.1, read on the forward strand.
GGACAGGTACCTGAAGTGGAGGGCTGATCACCTTTCTTTCATGTGTAAACGATCAAGATAACACTGCGTTTATATGACGCAGTGCCCTATGCACCTTTGGGGTGCGGATAAGGGTTTTGTTATTTTTTATTATTATCTTTCAACCGGCGTAGGATTTTTCATTCGGTGTCAAAATTTTGAAAGAGTTTTTTTTTTTCAAAAATTACAAAACTTTTAAAATATCCTTTCCCCTACATCAATCGATAGTTTTTTTTTTATTCTCAATATTATTAATATTTAAAGCATTTAATTTGTGGTTAGTCATTTTTACTTCTGTATTTTTTTACAAAAATGTTAATAAAATTAGTATATAACCACTCACCGAGATTTTACGTAAAAATATTAAACACTAATAATAAAGGGTTAAAACTAAATAATATGGAGATTTTTTATACTAGGAAAGCACTTAAAAATAATATTCCTCTAATTAACAACCAAATAAATTTTACATATAGTCCATTGTTTGATTCGACTTCCGTTAAACACGATTCGTCAATATCCAATTCGAACCCCGCTCACTCCTTTCATCCTACAAGTATATAAGTTGATTCGATTATAGGTCTAATTTTAATGTACGTTTAACCTCGGCTCGTAACGCATGTCTGTATTGAAAACTATAGTGCATGTTGGTCTTCGGGTCGACCAAAAATCGCATGTGTTAGACATTTTGTGTAGTTTTGAGTGTGTAAATGGTGCTATGGTGGTGAAGGGTGGTATTGTTTGCATGCTGTGTTAGTGATTGTCCTGACGAAGAGACGGGTACGTCTCGAAACCGGTAGACGTAAAAATCTCGGTGAGTGGTTATATACTAATTTTATTAACATTTTTGTAAAAAAATAAATAAGCTTTTTTTTTGTTAATACATAGTTAAAAAAAATATATTTTAGACAGACTTACAAAGAAATCATCATATCAAATCAAATCAAATCAGCCGCCGTCAGCGATAGTTTCAAAAAAGCGTCCTATAGGATGGCTCATATCTCCGTCATTTTGAATTTTTTTTAAACACACATTTTCTCAAATTATTCATTAAACTTGTACATTAAAGTTTAAAATTATAATTATTATTTAAACTTTAAAGCTGTTGTATCCACCATTGAGATTAAATAAGCTCCGATAAAGATTAAGAATCGAGAGATTTATACCTAAATTCAATTTTATTACACTAGTCACTCTAATATTTATTTTATACTACCCTAGATTGGTCTCTAAAACGCAGGAATGATTGATTAAAGTAACGATCGAGATAAAACTGCGTCAATACGATGCAGTACTCTATGCACCATTAGTTCGGATAAAGATTAGAATAAGATGAAGAAGTCACTTTAGCCCTCATTAGTCAATATTAATAGCTCATTTAGATCTCAAAAGATGGTTCCTGAATACATCTTTATTGAAAATTGACCCTTCGAATGCACTAAGAAAATTTTGTGTGAATTTTTTACAACTGTCATTTAGAGTACACAAATACATTTTGGCGAAACGATCGTAAAATATTACAAATGATTTTTTAAATCACATTAGTTTCGCGGAACAACAATGTTAAAAAAGTAAAGTCACCCTGATGTGTGTTAATAATAAAATGAAGTCAATTGAGTACATTTTAATTGTATCAAATATTGTAAAGCGATTGGATTTCATTTGATTTGAAGTCGAATGATTATTCCGTATATGCTTTCAAGTGTAAATTCCGAACGAATTAAATTAATTAATTGTACAGCAGTTCATTTTAATGGTTGAATTTGTATTTGAAATGACGACGTTTGAAAAGGTTGTGAAACACAGAGGGTGCGAAGCTTTGCGTCAATTAATGAAATAAAATGGGTTATTCCAGCGTCATTGGCTTTGAGCTTTCATGGATGTGGAATTGTACTATTTATGAGTATACTTAGATTCTAAATATTTTGCTTCAAAGGAAATTCAAGCTTCATGATATCTGCTGGAATACCAATTCTTGTTTTTATAAAGTATAGGCTTGAAGTTACAAAATTGAACCACAAAAAAACGGCACCAAAAAGTACAAGTTTATTTTTAAAGGCAAATGGCAAATCTCAATTATAAATAAAAGGCAATAGTGAAATAGCTTCATGCAGTTTCAATATTCACACAAACGTTTCTCCACAAACATTGTCCGCCTCTTACACATAAATACATACATCTACTAATATATACCCGCCGATTATTTCGACTACTGACCGGCTACTTTTAAGTATTTAATAAACCTGATTATGCCAAGTTTTATGTTTATATTTATACACATATATATATATATATATATATATATATATATATATATATATATATATATATATATATATATATGTATATATATATATACATATATATATATATATATATATATATATATATATATATATATATATATATATATATATATATATATATATATATATATATATATATATATATATATATATATATATATATATATATATATATATATATATATATATATATATATATATATATATATATATATATATATATATATATATATATATATATATATATATATATATATATATGTATATATATATAAATATATGTAAATATATTTATATTTATATATATATATATATATATATATATATATATATATATATATATATATATATATATATATATATATAAATATATATATATATTATATATATATATATATATATATATATATATATATATATATATATATTAATATATATGTCTATATAATTTCACGGTTTCGATTTCTATCTCCCTTTTCAACCCTGAAAGTGACATTCCATTAGCAGAAATCACAAAACCAACTCCATCTCTACATGCCAATGAATCAACATTCCAATGAATCGGAATTTTCCCAATGTCAATTACGTCTGTGAAACTCGACTCTAAATAATCACAAAGTGCCATGAGCTGTACTGATCAAATTAAACTACAGCAAAAAACAATGAATTGGCGTTATCGTGTTTAATCAATGCCTAGCACAAACTTTACGTTTACGCTACAATCATTCAATTTGATATTTGACGAAGATACGTGCTACTTTGTTAATAAATAAATAAACAACTAATCAAAAAAATACTTTTTTATTTCATTAAGTGAAATATTTGTGTATTTATTGTCTACATAAATATTTCCATTTCATACTATTTCTGTGAGCCTAAACGGCTCATTATTAGAAATAGGTATCAAATTGTGGTAGAGTGGGTTCGAACCGAGAAACTCCGCGATACTAACCACGGGACTACAACCCGACACAATTGGATTTCTGGGTATCACCTATTGTCCGAAAATTATCATAAATTGAATCGATCTTAAATTATATATTCTTTATCTTTTACTCGGTTCATTTCTTTTTCATTTTGTAGTCCACCTCCGTAGTAAAGAATGGTCCTCGAGTTTGGCTACCGTGCTGGAGGTTTAAGGTTGGAATTCCGAGGTTCAAAATAAATATAAGTATTTTTTTTAATAATTTGTATTTTATGTTACCCTAGATTGATACGATTAAGAAAACATTTATATATACGATTTTGTGCCCTATAGCACCACTGGTACAGACAAAAAAATGGAACGGCTCACCAATCCGCAAACAATCTTTGCCTCTTCCAATTTCATGCATCTCCTCATATATTCCTCAGTCTCAGTCTGCTTCAATGAAAAATAAATTTTAAAAATTAAAAAAAAAACACATTTTATCAATGTATATGCTTCAACAACGATTGTGATGCAATTAAAATATTAAAAAATCTATAAAATAAAGAAATAAAAAATATTGAAAATATTAAATGCAGGAGCTTTTTAGAAGCGCGCTATCCACCATAAGCAATTATATGTGTTGTTGTATTTTTCAACAGATGGCGCTGCCATTGCGGTAAAAAAAACGTTATTTTGCCAGTCACGAGTATGTAAAAACATGCGCGTATTTTAATGAAGCATTCTGTAAAAAATCAAAGCAACTGATGATGAATAAATTAAGCAGATTTAAGATTTTTAACAAAACCGATATTTACATTTTTATTTACAAAGATAAATAACAAAGCGGCAGCTTTTAAAAAATCATATTTTTTTGGCAAGCGTTGTTGTGAAAACGTAAAAACAACGTATAAAGAAGATCCTTTACAAGGATAAAGGATCGTATAAAGGTATATACCTCTCTTTTGTCATCCTTTCTGTATTTAATTGGCACGTCCTGGAAAAAAAACGCACACTTTTTCTCTGTTTTATACTTTATGAATATGAATTTATAAACATAAAGATTTTTTTTAAATATATTTTATCTCTCAAAGACTTGTATTATATCTGTTTAGAGCACTCATATGATGTATAAAACGAAAGGATGTTATTTTTTTTTAATATTTTTAAAAAAATATATGACTAGCTTTATGTTTTTTTGCTTGCCAGCTTCTTTGTCAGGTTATTTAAAATAAAGACTGACAAAATTCATAGATTTATTTCATATTTAATTTATTTAAAAAAACGGCTCATGCTTTTAACATGATAAATATAAATATATATATAAAATCAATAAAGAATAATACACTTTTAAACTTATAAATATATACAATATTAATAAAAATCACCACTCAGTGAGCTGCGAGAGAGTGAAACGCAACGTTTTAATTTAATTCATTATAACATGGAGAAGACCTGGAGAAGACCCAGTACCTAAGTACAGACTTCAAGGTATGTAGATAATAATATATAGATAACTACAAGGTTTTGTCCGCATCCGTAATGTAATGGTCAGCACGCTCGGCTACCGTTCTAGAGGTCCCGGGTTCGATTCCCAGGGGGGTTAAATAAATATAAGTGATTTTTTCACTACAATATTTATTCAATATTACTCTGGACTGGTACCTGAAGCAAAGAACTGATCACCTTTCCTTCATGTGTAAACGAACAAGGTAACACTGCGTTTATATGAAGCAGTGCCCTATGCACCATTGGGGTGCGAATAAGGGTTTTATTATTTATTATTTACAAGGAATGTGTCCAAAAAGTTTAGAGGAAGGACCTACAACTTGAGGACGAGAAGAGCTGACACCAACAGTCTACAAAGACAATAAGTTGGGATAAGCTAGAAAGAAAAAGAGCTTGTACATCTCTTAAGTACGACGCAATTAAAAATACTACATACCTTTAATTTTAATTAATTTAAAAATAAAAATAAAAAACAATAGCAAAACAGGATCAATTAGGACTTTTGGAGTAGGTACTATCATCCAAGGTAAACATGATACTATCATAGAATTGAAAGACCCTTCAAATTCTCAGCCTGGAATTTCTCACAAAGCTTCGTTAATTTTAAAAGCAGTATTAGGAAAATACGGACAACAACGACGATATTTTCCCCGTTCGCTTATTAAACGGCGAACTTTAAACCGGGGACGGGCGGTAAAATCATTTTTCATAATTGCCGTCTCGGCGCAATACACTCCGCCATTTTGTACCTCGGAAAATATTTTCGATAGTGCCATTTACCATTCACGAAATCCCTTTGGTAGACTTCTAACACATGTAGAAAGTAAACCTTTTACTTCTTGTAACATTTTCACATAACTATAAAAACACCTTGACATTAAATGAAAAATTCAACTACTTTTTTATTCACTAATCCAGCGTCTGGGGCTTGAATATCGCGTTACTTTAACACATTTACAACATTTTGAGTGTGTCTTAATACTTGTTCACAAATCTGGAATATCTCTAATTATAGGAGTGACGGTGGAGCCCCATAAATGCTCAGACTTCCATATTCTTCTTCATCTATGTTGAGATGTGATAAAATAATATGAAAAATAACTCTTATAATCGTAGATAATCAAATTTGTGAGCAAGTATTTGGACACACTCAAAATGTTATGAATAAATTAACTGGTCAAATTATAAGCTAAAATAATAATATGAAAACGATTTTTCTGGCGTTTTTCGTGTGATTATAATCCAGGATTCGGACCTCACATACAAATGAAATAGTTTCTGCTCAATAAAAAGTTTCTTTCATCTTACCAATAGATGTCTCTAGTGAAATTCTAGTGATTCAAGCACAACGTTTTGAAATTGGATTATATAAGTAGAATTTTCAAGATTTTGAGTATTGTGGTATTCATGGGTAGAATTGGTGAATGTTACGAGTGTTTAAAGTGATCACGTAAACCAGCCTATGATACGTCTTATGCCTTTTAAATACCCAGACGTTCATAGTCTTTTTCATGTTTGCAGAGATATCATTTTATTTTTTAATTCATTCAGTTTCCTTTTACATTATTTCATTTCACCATAATACATATGCATATGTACGATTATATTTATTACGAAAGGAATAATAATCCTCTGATAAAACTTAAAATATTTATTTTCAACTCGATCGTCTCAGTTTCCTTCGTTAATTTCCTCTTTGCTCTCCGAGACGTTGCATATTTCCGCAATTTCGATTTCTTATCGTCGTTCGTGCTTAATTCCTTCCAGCAATAAATAAATACCGAATTTATGATTTATTATATAAATCCTTTTATTATTATAAGAAATTATTATAAGAAATATTTTTACTCCTTATAGTCACTTAAAATGTATAATTAATTTTTCATTATTGGGTATTCATCGATCTTAGTAATTCAACGTTTTCTTGAAATTTGATAATTTTTCTTTTCATTTAAAAAATATGAAACTACATATACTCGTATGTAGGTACATACCTTAATATTCCCACCAGTTTCATACCAAACGCAGTTTCGGACAATTGTTTAATAATGAGGAATTGTACAGTTTTACATTTTTACACATGTGTAGACACTCGTAAATCGTGCTTATACCATAAACAAATATAAAATAAATTAACATATACATTAACTAATTTTTTTTCACATATATTTCATTTCACCAGAAATCAGATTGGTTTGATGATGTCACCAACGACGAAACCCGGATATTGGTCAAATAAAATATATAAATAAAAAACTGTATATGATGGTTGTTATTTTATTTTATAAAATGCAGTTTCACCAATAATGTCAGTAATAACTTAAATTTACATTTATATTTATTTTCTTCTCAAAAGAAGTTTTTGTCTTTTGAGACAAACTATGTTAATAAAACTACTTGAAATATGTATTTTTTTTAATTATGCAACAAAGATATTAAAATATCTTAATTTTAAATTCTAGAATATGATCTTGGGCAATCTCCACAATAAACCTATAATTTACGTGAAGTATTCATATCTTCATCACCATCTAATCGCCCTTTTATATATTTTCTTACTTATAAGGATAGTACGTACAAATGTTTAAAAACAAAAAATTGAAAAATAACTTACTTGTGCAACATAGATAAAAAAATATTTTTTTGATGTTTCAGCAAAATCTTACCCATTATTCACACTGTACATAAAATGTACGTGAGGCATTCCTATAACGTAATCTTCATCGCCATCTAAATGTCCTTTTTATATATTTTATTACTTATAGGGATAATGCGCCATTTATCCAACGTTCTCGTATCCTTAACGCTTTAATTTATGGTTCCCAACAACCATATAAAATAAAATCTATACAAGTATTTGATGTGAACGTACATATACGTAACCAAGAGCATTAAAAGTTTCAACTTTTATGGTTCGATTTCTTGTGTAAAGGCAATAGCTTTAAAAAAAACCTTTTTATCCGTGCGAACTTTTATCAAGACGAAAATGTGAGCTTTTATGATAATAACGTATGTTCATATTATCTTGATCTTATTTTTTTTACATAAATGCAATTTTTGAAATTTACGAGGTGGTTTAAAAGGTCCAGAACGAGGACTGGCGCGTAATGAAGATGACCTTCACACGCGTAAATAACAGTGGGGGGATTCAGTTTGATAGAGAGAGAAAGAGAAACGGTATAAGTAGATTGTCTCTCTCATGTATACCTTTGTGTAGCGCTAAGGTATAGCGATTTATCCGTTCAGTTCCATGCATAAGGAAAACAGCGTTGTGATTTTTACATAATGATTTGAGTATTTCTAGTGACTTGCACCAATGGCAAGCTTATCTTTCAGAGAATAATCTTCTGCATTTTTTTATAACATAATTACTATAACTAACCATCACGTGTCTTTCTCGCAGAGGTAGGTAGAGAGAATAGAACGCAGCACCAATCGGTAGATTAAAATTTAGAGTAAGCTTCACATACGGTGTTTAAAAATGATGCGGAATGCATTGAAACAATGTCACAATAGATTTTAAGAAATAGTGGGATTTAACAAGTAAAACTTAAATTTTAATGTGTAAGGTAAACTTTAAAAGAACACAGTGGAACCTCTCATAACGAGTAATTCGCATAATGAACAAAAAAGATGTGAAAAGGTTGCTCTAACGAGCGATATTTCGCATAACGATATGCGGAGAAAGGGCAAGTCCGTTTTTCACGACATTCTCCAGTGAGCCGGGAACTTCTGCGCCAGTTTTTTTTTTAAGTTTTGCTTAACGAGTCTTTCGCTTTATGAGTAAGATTCTTGAACGAATAATGTTCATTATGAGAGGTTCCACTGTACAAGTGTGGTGTTCTATTCTCTTTACCTACCTCTGCGAGGAAGCGGCGTGATGGTATGTGTGTGTATGTGTGAGTATGTGGCTGGATGTGTATACAAAAACATGGAGCAAGCCTCTAAATATAATGAATTTTTAAATACGCTGTTACCCAAATAATTTATTAGAAATAACATATGTACATACTCGTAGTTACTATTATATTTAGTTGCCCTTATCATGAAAGTTTACGACAAAACCCAAAATTCGTTTATCTTATTATTTATGCAAAACCATACGTACCTAATATAATTTTCCCGGATTATACAAATTGACACCTAAAGTTCTACTTCGTTACTGTCTGGAGGAGATTACGGGAAAACTGTTAGATATCCTGTCTAAAAGTTATCCCTTTATCTTGATGATCAAAGTTCTAGCACGGACGGAACAGAATGCAAGATTCTCAGCACGGGGAAATGTAATGCACTTATCTCTGTGTCGTGTACCATTAAAATGCATAAATGCACTTTGTCTATGGACCATGCACCATCCACAAACAACTTCGTTATATTTGAAAGAACATACCTTTATTTTTAAATGCATGCCTTTATAGCTTTTACACGTAACAACATTAATATTTATTTTCCTTTACAATATTTTGAGTGTGAAAAAAAGTTCTTCCCGAATTCTGGATGATGCTCCACTTATTAGTATCAATAAAAATTCAGATGTAAATTTCTCCAGAATGGAGTAAAATCCCGAATTTGAGAAGGTTTCGGGTTCAGGTTGTGAATGTAAAAGATTGGTGGTTTTTTGGCTTTAGTTGATTCTACTCGTATATGTATTTTAAATTAATAGGAGCTATAAGTAAGTGACTGCTTTTGAGGTGAGACTAATCTAGAATGACCCTTGCCAGACTACGTGGATATTGACACGTTTGCGAGATATTATTGTCACCACTGTCAGCAACATACCCGCAATCCTTGCAGTGAACAAAAAATTACGACACGTAAAAAAAGTTTTACTGACCAGTCAGTTAGTTTCAGTATGCGTATTATACTAACAGTCAATTAAATAACTTCAATTTTTTCTAATGAAGTTTACTAAAAAAATAATCGACAAAACTTTTTATAAGATAACAAAATAGCAAAGAAAGGTTGTAAGAATTACGTGTTTCTTCTTTCGAAACAAAGCTTTATTTGGATTTTAAATAAGAAATATGGAGCTCTTGTATTTTGTTTTAAAATGAAGTTTTATTTTGGATTTATTCTATCTTTTCAGAACTTTATAAAGGGTTGGGCATTTTTTTAGACGGAAATGCCTGGGTTAAATGAGTTGTAGACTATTACACCTAAAATAATGGTAAATGAATTTGACATTTCGCAAATATTTAAAATATACTGGTCTCTGTATGTTATAACCTTTTTTTGCTAAAACGTACAAATACAATAAAACATTTCTCAATTCCAAACGTCTAAAATGAGACATATTGCTCACTCCTTTCACCAACGTCAAATATCAAAAATCGACAATTTTCACTTGTGCATGTTTGCGAAATACCCAGAAAATGTACTATATCTCAGCAAAAGCGGCATATTTTTAACTTAATATTTACCCGCTTCAGGGCAGAAAGTGTTTTTGCATTTTGAAGAAAATGGATTGTTTAATTATTTTTTTTTAAAACTAAATATTTTTCAAATGGTGAAAAAACATTCAGCTTTTACCTAACAAGATCTGTAAAAAGTTCAATAAAAAGCACAGTAAAAAGTTCAATAAGTGGCTTTGACATTTATTTTTAATATATTTAATAATATTATTTATTTTTAACACATTTTATTGTATTTTTAAACTTTAAAAACGATCTCCTGAAAAATCAAGTTGTTTGATAAATGACGTTGTTGAAAGGATTGAGCGATATATGGTCATGTGTGTCTTAGTTCAAACGTAAGGAATAATCTCAGTCTGGTTAAATGGAATGAAAAAACAAAGCATATTAAAATCCGCGTGTAGTCGAAAGGAACGTTTTCTTAAAATTTCAAAGCAAAGTATAATTTTAGGAAATTTACGATATTGAACAGAAAAAAATATTTTATTTATATGTCATATATAACAATTCATAATATTTCACATAAAATTCAGTCACAATGTTATAAACTGAATTTTTATTATAAAAGGATTTTGATATTCTTTAAGTAAAATATTATCTGCTTTTATTCAAAATCTTTCCCTTGACTACTACTGTAACTAGCTTGTATTGTTGTATATAACAATTCTCAAAACAGAAGGCTCATTTTTGTATTAATTTAGTGAAGATATTTTTTTGTTGAAACAGCATTGTTTCGGTAAATAACACAAAGCAGAAAGTAGAAAACGAATATCATGATGTAACTCGTAAAAAAGAATAATGTTGTATTTATTTTATCCTAACATAACAAAATTAGCCACGTCCACATTTTAAGTATTTGTTCTTTTATCAATTGTTGTGGAATTTATGCTTTCTAACATTTGTACATTTAGAAAAAACCTCTTTTCTTCCCATTCATTTTAAATACCGCCGATTTGGAGATTTTTTTTGTAACTTTATTTATGCAACATCTTCGAAAAAAATCAGTTGAAATATCGTAGTTCTTAATTCTACGAAAATTTTCGAAGGTTCTGTTTATTAATTTTTTCATCATTTGTAAACATCCGTCGACAATCGCTTTTCTTGCACACGTTATCCACTTTTGACACCAGCTCTGGCAGGTCTTTTTTGCTATCGGCAAGAAACACGTCGTCTTCAACATTTCAACTCCAATATTGATATATTATAGTTCTTTCTTGTAATTATCACAGCCACCACTACACATCCCTATATAATACCTATTTAACACCCTAAGAGACGCCAGACAAAATTAAAATAAGCTGTTGAATGATTTTCGCTGACGTTTTGTAGCACATTTTATAAATTTCAATTAACCATTCCTTAATTCAGCTCACTCTATGATAATAATAACTATGAATATTTCAATTTAGTACATGTTTAACCCTGAAGATGATACGGTTCTTGTCGAAACCGGTTGCAGAAAAGTACCAACAAAAAGCGGTTAAAAAGAAGGTAGTTTAACATGTACGTTAGGAAAACATCTGTTTCCTTTATTCTACAAAACCTTTTAAAAATTATATTTTAAGGAGTAATGCTTTTGAGATCTTATATGTTATATATTTGTATTGAATAAGTATCTACATATATGTGAATTGAAGTTATGAAATGGCCACAGCCCAAGGCTGACGTATATTATGTAAAGTAGTTAGGGAGATTGATGCGTGAATTGGGCCCAGCGCACCCTTTATTCATCCCTTGTGTATATTTTGCTAAATTTTCCGAACGCCACATGTTTTCCCGAAATGTTCCTCGCGCACAGATTTCACTGAATAATGTATTTATGAATACATTTCTCAGCTTTTTGGAACTGTTGAACTTTCTTTTGACTCTTGACAAACGCGTACTGAATGAATGATTCTACTTTTGTTTGTTCTTTTAATTTAATAAAACATTTTTCCACTTTATATCAAGTTGTCGAGTTTCATAATTGGAGGAAATTCATGATTTTCCTCCTAATTAAATTTTAATGGTATGTTAATCTTAAGTTAATGTTAATATTTTCTCTCTGGAGCGCAATTTGAATAAATTATTAAGAAGAACAAAACCATAATTAAAACTTTGTACGGGAACAAGAGAGCAAATATAGAAAATTCGAGCAAAATTCATTTTATGAGAAAGGTAGCGTGATTTTTTTTACAACTCTAAAAACACGTCCAAGCACAATTTTCAAAAGTTTTAATAAGCGTGTTGTATCATTAAAACGAACAACTTGTAGATTCAAAACATTTTGACGGCGGACACATACGTTCGTGTAAATAAATTTAATAATGAAATTTTAACTTGTTTGTCTTTTGGGTACAAGTGTGGTTTGGTAGACGCTCGATTGCGAAACTGGCATCGCGGGTTCATCACAAAATGAATTCGAAAAAGGTTTATTTTCAATTAGTCTGGATGTTTGTGATGTATTTTTCACATTTACCCTCCCTATCCTTACTATCCTACCTGCAGACAAACCTCTAAATATTCTCAAAAAATATCATGTAATGTATTTCAGTTTTTACTAGTATCTAAAATTATATAGATACCTACTGTGCAAACAATTGTGGTTTTGTATTATTCAAAATTAACATAAATGTCAAACTCACCCAATACAGACAAAATTTCTTAGTTAAATCCAAAGTTATGTTCCATTTGCCAAGATACCCTTAGCATTTCTACATATTAATTGTCAACTTTAGGGCTTCGATAAGTGAAAATAAATGTTCCCCTAACCTCAACCTACAAAGTCCTGTAAAACTTACCCCTTATTTCTTAGAGATTCAGCCATGTAAACAGCACTAAGCCTCCTAATGGACTGTATTAATATTAAGAAATATGAGCTGATCAGCTCATCTTGAAGGTAAATTAATAAGGAAACTTTATAATATTCTGAATTTTACTTTATAAGCTTTTCTGAATTAACAATGATACGTTGATTAATTTCAACACCATTTTTATTTTTATTTTAGGTGTCATTATTTTTCTCTTAATATGTAGCAAAAATAATAAATAACGATACATATATAAAAAATACAATAAATGTACAGGTTTATACTTAAAAACAAATTAGAAGACGTATTTTATTTTATTAAAAAAAATCTAAATATATTCCAAGTTGCACTCATGATTCAAGTAGTATGTCTGAAAACTTCAGAATACATCGCACACATACTATGACAGCGCGCCGTGCAGGCTTGCCAAGTGCACGACTGACGAACTTGCATGGCTTAAGAATAAAGGATGTGGGCAGGTAGTCACACTGGCGGTATATGTAGTATTCCTATGAATATATCGTAGTCGTACAGGAGAAAGTGACCAACTAACAAAACATAAAATGTTCAGGAGGGCCATTTAAGTCACTTTTGCTTGGCAAGAAAATAAACATCAATGCAATTTTTCATTTTTAACAATATATTATACTTCCAAGTTCAAAATCACTTTGGGATTTTTTCAGGGCTATATTAAAGCTAGTAAGATATCAAATAGTTAATGATCGTGTTTTTGTGAACAAATGAACTTGATCACTTTCTCCTGTATGACTACAATATTTACATTTTTTTTTTATAAAATACAATATAATGTCAAATTTGTTTTTAACGCATCGAACTTGATTTTTAAAAGGTCCAATTTGAAGTATGAATGAACCTATATGATTTTGATGGAAGAATGCAAAAAAAAAAATTTAAAGTCCTTTTAAACATTTTGATTTTGCTCAATAGTTTACCCTACAGCAAATAAAATATTCATACACAAACCGTCGAAAAACACAAAAGAAAAATAAAATATCTTTGGAATCTGGGATACAAAGAGATTCCAAATAAAAAGACAAAATATGTCAAACTGGCATATGATGAAATAATGTAATGCTCCCTGACATACAAAACTTTTGTTGTAATTTTTTCCAACCCTGAATACAATTTATTATCTCCGTTCTTTTTTCACTGTTTTAAAAAACATTCATGTCGACCTGTAAAGTCATTCAAATTACGCATTTTTAATATAATTTTTTTCTTCTTATTTCTTCTTTAAACTCTTATCCGCACCCTAATGGTGGATAGGGCACTGCATCATATAAACGCAGTGTTATCTTCACCATTCACACATGAAGGAAATGTGATCAGCCCTCCGATTCAAGTGCCAGTGCAGAATAATATTAAAAAATATATTAGAGTGAAAAAATCACTTTTATTTATTGTATTTTATTTTTATTTCATTTTATTTGTTCGGGAATTGTACAGATTTACATTGAAAAATATATAGTAAAAAACAGTTACATTAACAATAATGAACATTACATTACATAAACAAAAATAGTTACATTAATAATAACAAAGCCAATGAATTAAACAATCCCACATTTGAATGTTATTTAACCCCCCCCCCCCCCAGAGAATCTAAACCGGGACCTCCAGAACGGTAGCCGAGCATGCTGACCATTACACTACGGAAGCAGACAGCTTTTTTGTCAGTTACCTTATTTAAGTTTCTTGGAAATTAAACTTTTTTGACGTCAAGAAATGTTCAATTTATGAGTGTCAAAATCTCGATGTCATCTAAAAATCATCTGTCACTTAAAAAAATGTTTTCGTAGCTTAGACACAGCTGTTACATATACAACGACGAAATACAAGGATATTTTTCCCAAAAACATAATTTATTTCTGATTACTTAATATCCGATATAACTTGCATCTCGTTGTATAAAGTATAATATTTTATAACCACTTTTTTGTTAGATTACTCATGTATTCCACGTTTCGGTGAAAGCATGAATGATGAAATACAAAATTAAGAATTCTCAATATTATTAATATAAAAAGCATTTACTTTGTGGTTAGTCATATTACTTTCATATTTTTTTTACAAAAATGTTAGTAATATTAGTATATAACCATTCACCGAGACTTTTATGTCTACCGGTTTCGAGACGTGCCCGTCTCTTCGTCAGGACAATCACTACTACAGCATGCAAAAGTATAAAGTATATAGTTGGTAGCAAAAGTATACAGTTTTGAGTGTGTTAATAGTGCTGTATCCGCCTCCGTAGTGTAATGGTCAGCACACTCGGCTACCGTTCTGGAGGTCCCGGGTTCGATTCCCAGGAGGGGTAAAATAAATAAGAGTGATTTTTTCCCTGTAATATTTATTCAATACTACCCTGAACTGGTACCTGAAGCGGAGGGCTGATCACCTTTCCTTCATGTGTAAACGATCAAGATAATACTGTATTTATATGACGCAGTGCCCTATGCACCATTGGGGTGCGGATAAGGGTTTTATTATAATAGTGCTATGGTAGTGAAGGGTAGTATTGTTTACATGTTATGGCAGTTAATGTCCTGACGAAGAGACGGGTACGTCTAGTAGACACAAAAATCTCGGTGAGTGGTTATATACTAATATTACAAAATTAAAGTGCAGCAAGGTTATAATTATTTATCGATGTTAAAAATACAAATGAATATCTTTAAAATATAATTCTATCACGAATCGTCATTAAATCTCAATCTAATTAAAACATTACAAGCAAATATTTAAAACAGATAAACTTTCTTAGAAAACAAGACTTCTTTATCCAAAGTTGGTTGACAATAGATTCTTCGAGGCGAAAAAGAAGTTCATGTGCAGACGGAGCTTTGAATAATTTAATAAACTTATCAGGAGTTCCTCGAGAAAGTTTAGTCAACCCTTCTCCGTATACACAAGAGCAGTGGTCACCAAACTTTTTGGCCACGTACCCTTATGATGAATAATCATAAAATATATAGACTAACACACACATATCGCTCATCGTCATATCGTCATATATCAAAAAACTTGATTTTCAGGAGATCATTTTTAAAGTTTTAAAATATAATACAATGTATGAAAAATAAATATCAAGCCACTTATTGAACTTTTTACTGTGCAACAGATCTTTTTAGGTAAAACCTGAAGGTTTTTTTTCCATTTGAAAAATATTGAGCATATTAAAAATAAATTTAAATAATACCTTTTCTTCGAAATGTAAAAACAACATTTTTTGCCCTGAAGTAGGGAAAATATTAAGTTTAAAATATGCCTATTTTGCTGAGATATAGTATATTTTCTAGGTATTCTGAAAACATGCACAACTGAAAATTGATGTTTTTTTATTTATGTCGTTCTTGAAAGGAGTGAGCGATATGTCGACATTTTAAGCTAAAATTAGCCCAACCTGACAATACTGTACGAAAGGTACTCTTTTTCTAAAATACAGTGAAACCGTCGTATATGATTGTAACTGATCTTGTAATTTTCTTTTTTTCTTGTAATTTTGACTGCCTCCCTAGTGTAGTGGTAGTTTTAAGAGAACCCTAAGGATTTTGAAGAGAAATTTAATGTACCCACTTGATTTTTTGCGGACCCCACTTTGGAGACCACTGCACTAGATATATTTATGAATTAAGGATATATAAATGTCTTCAGAATTACTAGTTGAATAATACAATACGTATGATACCAACTTAGATTTTTAAAACGTATTCAGGTATAATTTTAATGTTTTGTATTAAAAAATACTTAATAATGTAAGGTGATTTTATTCGCAAAAATGTGCTTCATAAATTGTACAATACTAACACTCTCCTTATCATTCATCGTAAAACACACTTTATGTAATACCACTTAAAAACTCTAACTTACGACTACCGGTTTCAGAATAATGAATGAATGGAACGATGAATGATAAGCAGGGTGTTATGTTACCATGCCACAAAGTTAACAAAGCTTTTAATATACAAAATATGTATAATACTCTTATGGTTTTCTTTTGTTATTTGTCCAAAAGGAATAAGCTTAATAAATACTTCACCAAACACTCAACTGATGGCGCAAAAATCAGCCGTACTTTGCGAATGTATCGAAAACCTTACCGGTCTGCGGAAGGATCCTTAGACCATTGCATTTATACGAATGGATCTTCAATAATGAGCAGAATGGTGAAAGTTACAGAAGTATATAAAGTGATCGCTTAAGCCAGCCAAATGCCAGTTAGTAACATCTCGGATGCTAAGACTTCCATCTTCATTCAAAAAAAGGGGGAAGAATGATACATGATACAATGATACCAGGCTGATGATGATGAAACCCGGTTGCTGGTTAAATAAAATTCATGTGGAAAAAATATATACATGGTTGTTATTTTATTCTAGAATAATACATGTTTCATTTCAAGTTAAGACACATTTAAAAAATATTGAGCTTTTAATACTGGTGACCAAAGCTGACAAATAGCACAAGGAAAACAAATAAAAGTCTCGCCTTATCATCATCTGAAACCGGTAGTCACGAATAAGTGTTTATAAAAGGGGTTTTACACAAAGTGAACAATGGATTATAAGGAGAGTGTTTTATTACCACACCACAAAGATATAAACGCTTTTAATTTACAAAATATAAATGAAACTATTTCGGACACGTGTTATCAATGAGCTCACGGATGATTTGCGCATCGGGGAATGCATTTGGCTGCGCCATTGCACTAAAGATACACTCGAAAGTGAATCAGAGTGAGATGGCTTCACGCGAGTGCACCTGAGCATGATGTGTGGGGACATTCATCGTCAATCACGACACGCTTTGTACAAAATCCAAACACGAATGCACTCGACTTTGGCGAAATTGTGTATCCTGCTCCATACAATACGTTTGGGATTCTATCTGACGCGGGAAAATATGCTTCGTTGTGTAATAAAGTGTAAAGCACTAAATTGTATTCAAAATTAGCATTCCGCATTTTGACAGTGCATATTGTATCTTAAGAGAGATTTGTCCGCCTCCATAGTGTAATGGTCAGCACGCTCTGCTACCGTTCTGTAGGTCCCGGGTTCGATTCCCAAGGGGGGTGAAATAAATATAAGTCATTTTTTCATTGTTATATTTATTCATTATTACCCTGGACTGGTACCTGAAGCGGAGGGCTGATCACCTTTTCTTCATCCGTAAACGATCAATATAACACTGCGTTTATATGACGCAGTGCCCTATGCACCATTGCGGATAAGGGTTTTATCATTATTATTATTGTATCTTGAGGTCATAATCACTAATACAGTATAACCTCTTATAACGAGCACCTCTCATAATTCGCATAGCGAGCAAAAACAATGTGGAAAAGTTGCTCCTTTAACGAGTGACATTTCGCATGGTTTTACTTGGTAATAACGTCTTTTTCTTAAATATATTGTGACACGTATTACGATGCATTCCGTATCATTTTTCAAACAAGGATGATGAGAAATGCGTTTAAATACGTTCCATAATAGATTTTAAAAAAATAGTAGTTTTTACCAAGTAAAACATAAATTGAAAATGAATTTCCACACATTTATTTTACAATTGGATCATTGGGTCAAAAAGATTAGCAACCACTGGTGTAATTAACGATCCCTCTTGGACCTTAGCACTTAACATATTCAACCTTGTTTAAACATGTAAATTAAACACTATGTAAACATTCAATAGTTGGTTGTGTTTGCTTTGGAATCAGGTTATATGGTAGTTATTACAATAATCGTATCAATCGGGTGTAGGAAAAGTGAAGTCAGACACGTAGTCGAATATTTTTTTAGTACTTTATGCACTTTCTAGTTAGGATGAGGGTAAAATAATAATAATAATAATAATAATAATAGAAATGGGATAATTTATATAACGCTATTTTCGTAAAATACTACCTCAAGGGCGCTTTAAAAAAATAGAATATGATAATATGGCCTTAACAGATTAATTTGAAATAGTTGATTAAAATAAGTACTATTTTTAATGGTTGAAAGATTTTAACAAAAAAATCTAAAAAATGCAAATAATTTTTGTGGAAATCATATAATGGTTTTAATATTCACTGTACGATATTCGAACAAATGCCTTTTATACTACTTTTCATAATTGAAATAATAAAATCATATGCACGTTCTGGAAAAACGGAAAAAAATTATCAATATGTAACACAACATTCCCATTTCAGCTCAAGTCTCTTAATTTTGAATACTTGATTAAAATTTATGCAAAATATAGATTATATGACCTTGTTTCTTAATTAGTTATACACCTAAACTAAGTTCTTTAAACGTGTATTTTTTATTTTACGAAGTGTTTCATTCCAGAGATATTCGCAATGAATTGTGTTTGTATGTGATCTTGTGAAATTATCTAGATCAGTAGAGCGAGAGAAATGTAACTTGTTCACAAACACCGAATCATTACACGGCTAATTACTCATAAACTCAAACAAACCAAAACTAACAACTGCTTACTGCTTGCCGCTCGTCGGGGAGGATTTTATATGAACTCAAGATGTTCCACTTAATAACGTGTGAGACATCGCTCACTCCTTTCAAGAACGTCATAAATCAAAAAACGTCAATTTTCAGTTGTGCATATTTTCGGAATGCCCAAAAAATGTACTATATCCCAGAAAAAGAGGCATATTTTTAACTTAATATTTACCCGCTACAGGTCAGAAAGTGTTGTTTTTGCATTTTGAAGAAAAGGTATTGTTTAATTATTTTTATAAATAAACTAAATATTTTTCAAATGGAGAAAAAACCTTCAGGTTTTACCTAAAAAGATATGTTGCATAGTAAAAATTTCAGTAAGTGGCTTGATATTCATTTTTAATACATTGTATTATATTTTCAAACTTTAAAAACGTTCTCCTGAAAAATCAAGTATTTTGATTTATGACGTTCTTGAAAGGAGTGAGCGGCATATTTATTCCGTTCCGACGTTGAATTAAATACGCCTCAATGCTTACGCTTTATACTAAACAAAATGTGCAGAAAACTGAGGCATAATAAACATAATCGTATTTTAAACGAATGCCATATTTCACTGAAAGTTGTTACATAAATAAATTGAACAAAATCTCTCCATTAAATACAAAGATTCACATACCATGGAACCTCAACTTACCAACTTAATTTTTCATTAAATATGAAGATACAAACTACATACATTCATATATTCACAACATTTTGAGTGTATCCAAATCCTTGGTCACAAATCTGGTTTTTCTCCACTAAAGATTTTTTTTTCATTTTTACACCTCGACAAAGATGAAGAAGAATATGGAAGTCCATGGTTAACGAATATACTTTCAAAAAAATCATATCATATTATAAATCATAATTCTCATGATTCTTCATGTTTGAGTTCACAGGAGCCATGTATGATTCGTTTGATAAAGCTTTTATTTATCAGAAATCCTTTATTTAGATCTTTAGATCTCAACTGGATTGTTTTACATACTGGGAGATGCCTCAAAACATGGTTTGGTATTTTTAACGCAGCTTATAATTTGACCATTAATTTTTATTCACAATTGGGTGTGTCAAAATCCTAATCTGGGTTTTCTCCACTAAGGAGTTAATTTTACATTCTGACATCTCAGCATATGAAACCTTGGGATAGGAACTTAATTTTTTCCATTTAATACAAAGATAAACATTCATATACAATAGACACATATGTATAAACATTAAATACCAAGTAGAATCAAAATGACAATGAAAAAAGATCACTGGCCGATTATTTTTTTAAATAATATTTTATAAGATTTTCGGTAAAATTTGTTGACATTGAATTGACTCTCATATGAAATTCAGTTGAAATTACTGTGCCCAACTTATATTATAGTCTATTTTCATGCTACATCGACTCTAGGCTCAGTTATTACATATTGTAACGTTGGTATGAGAGCTGCTTCACTTAGAAACATTTTGGAGATGCACCCTTAACTAATTATGAATATTGCATACATAATGTAGATACAATTAGTTAACGGTTGCCTTTCGGACCCATACTTGGACGTGTTATCGTCATACATACGTGACGATATTCATTTATTTTTTAGTTACATATATACGTGTGTGTGTGTGTGTGAGTGTGTATTGAATAAAATTCTTGGATAATTCTAAGAATCGAAAACAGAGGAAAAGAGTTTTCTGAAATTTCATGAACTAAAAATAAATTTGAAAAAAAATCGAAATTGGGTGCCGACGATACTTAAAAAAATGTATTTCTGTGAAAATTAACGGAATTTCGGAGTTTTCCGCTGATCTATATCTAAAATATGGATGCAATAGTAAAATCGTGTTATTTGTCATTCATTCCCAATGTTTACAATGTATGATAGGTCGTTAGCACTGTAAATACCCAAACATTGATAGTCTTCTTCATCTATCTTGAGAGACAGGGATATTGAAAGCTTTTTTAATCTAAATTCACAGTAAATCGGGAAACAATTTTGTTTCACATTTTCAATAAATTACACAACTTAGATTTTTTTAATGACTTTGCAAGAGAAGGTCTTTCAGGAAGGACAGCTTTCAATATCCCGAGATATTAAAATGTAAAAAAAACTCCTATTCGGAGAAACGTAGATTTGTGAACAAGGCCGCACTCAAAATAATTTTTGTAACGTGAACTAGGCAGACTTCAATTTTGTCACTTTCTTAAGGAGAAAATTGGGGTGCAAAGGGGTAATTTCACTATTTGCAATTTCCTCTCGCGTCATTTCTCCGAAGATGAAAACGTAAATAGTGTCAACTCAGGACGTAATTAACGTTTCTTCCGCGTCTCAAAGAAAACTCATTATCCTTTAGCTCCGTGCGACACAACAACCAACTGACGTGATACGTCCGTGTTCTGCTAGCTGATAATTGGATTCATCCGTTGAATGAAATACGTGCTTCGATACTATTTCAATATGTTCTCTATAACTTGCCTGGTCACTGATAATATATAAATAATATGATGCATTTTTCCCAACTAATTAATCACCCATATCGCATCTCCCCCACAGGGGTAGACAGAGAAAATAGAACGCCATACCGCTCTGTCTTTACAAACAACCTATGAAACTTCTACATTCATAAATTCCCTCTTACCTAGATACCTGCTGATATTCTAACGCCTAATCAAGTATTCAAAGTATTTGAAATACTTGATCATGCCAAGTTTTCTTCGGTCTACCTGTTTTCAATTTTATTCGCCTCATAAATTTGTTATACTGCTTTTTCTTCACTCATTCGATTCACATACCCAAACCATTCATATAATAATTTCATCGATAATGTATATCTCCGCCTTGTGTTCTTTCCTTATATCAATCACTATTCGAACATAAATCAAACATCTTTCACCTCACTCGCATTTCGCATTTCGACAGTTAAAACGCGATCTCTCAGACGAATGTGTGCCTTAATATAATTTTAGTATATAATCTAGATTTGGACATACCTAATATGTTATGCACCCGAACACTATTTTAAAAAATAAATATAATTCTCTCTCAACAAAAAAATATTTTATAATTAAAACGTTACTTTGTTTTAAA
Source organism: Brachycentrus maculatus (assembly GCF_059751285.1). NCBI lineage: Eukaryota > Metazoa > Arthropoda > Insecta > Trichoptera > Brachycentridae > Brachycentrus > Brachycentrus maculatus. The sequence continues at coordinate 2,654,019 of NW_028280793.1, forward strand.
ATCACCATAAATATTTTATTATAACTTAATTATAATGTCTACCGGTTTCGAAGCTAACCGCTTCCTTACCAAGACTGATTAATACTTTTACATTATTAATCTGGGTATTAATCAGTCTTGATAAAGAAGCGGTTAGCTTCGAAACCGGTAGACATTATAATTAAGAAATAATAAAATATTTATAGTAATTTTAAAATAAAGTTACATTTTAATTATAAAATGGAAAATCACAAAGTTGGTGCTTCAAATATAAATTTAAACCAAATAGTTTTATCTTTTTTCAAATATCTGTGAAGGAATTTTTTTTTGTAATATAGTTCAATGGTCAGTTTAACCGAATGCAACTTAACAACATTTAACGTATGCTATTAGTGGCATTTGCTGAAATTGAATGAAAATTGCATTCCAACTGACTAATTTGCAGTTTGCAAATTTAATATTAGTTTGCTAGTATGGAAACGGCACCGTATCAACGAATTGAAATCGGATTTAGCGCATGAATGGAGGAAGAAATTCTCTCGGTTTTTTTCTTCTTTTTTTTTAAATGAACACATTGAATGAATCTCAAAAAACTGTTCAGTTTTCAGCAATAATAAAATAAAATAAAAATCGTCTATTGCTGTTGAAAGAATTGATGCATATTGACCTTTTTTACATTGGTGAGGGCTCCTTCAACCCTAGATAACTAAACATTCGTCCACGCGACGACGCCTTTCTCCGAAATAGTCAAGTGCACTTACTTCCCTGCACTAATAAACCAAACTTAAGTGTCATGTAAAATAATAATAAAAACCCTTATCCGCACCCCAATGGTGCATAGGGCACTGCTTCATATAAACGCAGTGTTATCTTGATCGTTTACACATGAAGGAAAGGTGATCAGCCCTCCGCTTCAGGTACCAGTCAAGGTAATATTGAATAACAGTGAAAAAAAATCACTTATATTTATTTGACCCCCCCCCTGGGAATCGAACCCGGGACCTCCAGAACGGTAGCCGAGCGTGCTTACCATTACACTACGGAGGCGGACAAAAGTGTCATGTAACCAGTTACTATTTTTAATAGATACTTTTGATAATTTTCACGTTTTTAATTGCGTAGTCCGCCTGACGAATGTTTAGCTACTATGAATCTACATAAATAGTTTAGTTATCTAGGGTTAAATGCGAAATTTTCTTTTACTTGCGCATATGTATGCATATTTATGTAGAGTGTAAACTACTTTTTCTTAAAATCTATTGTGACACGTTTTTCGATACTAACTAACTAACTAACTAACCATCACACCGCTTCCCCGCAGGGGTAGACAGAGAGAATCGAACGCCACACCACTCTGTCTTGGCAAACATTCGTCGCCTCTTCTACATTCATGCATCTCCTCATACATACCCGACGATTATTACAACCCCTGACCCGGCCGCTTTCAAGTATTTGACATACCTGATTGTGCCAAGTTTTCCTCGGTCTTTCTCTGTTTCTTTTCCCAACAACATTAGCCTCATAGATTAAACAAACAATAATAATATATGGTTTAAAATATTACGTAATGCAAAACAAACTGGCGAAAAAAATATATTGCGATTGTTAAATTAATTTTTGCATGAAGAGGTGAATTTAACAAAAGAACCCTTGTATTTTATCATTCATCATTAATCTTCTGTTTTTTTCATTTTTAATGTTTCATCTCAAGTTGCGACGCCTACAACATTTTATTTTAAAGTTTGCATTTCATTTCAATGAATGCATTTTTACTCAAGAAAGATTTCTTTCAGTACTTAATCTTTGAAATTCACCCGAAGCGTTCATGACTGAAATATTTTGTTGCTGGTATCTCAAGAACGAATTATTAAGTGAAAACCTAAAGAGAATTCTCCAGACGTATTGTATTTCATTCTCTCTAAAAGTCTGCGTTTTTCATTTGAAAAAGTTTAAGCTCGGTAATAGAAATTTATCCCAAAAACATTTTACCGAGCTTTAATAAAGCTTTTATTTTGAAACGAGTATTAAAAATAAGTATAAAAAATGCAAAAAAAAACATGAAAAGGCTTTCTTTTCTTTGCTTATTACTTAATGTTCCGTGTATTTCAGAGAAAAAACGTTTTATATTATTGGTGTCTCCACTCGACATGAAATATCTGTCGTTTATATGGTATATGAAAGAAGATGGAAGTCTGATCTCATCTCAGGTCCAACGACCTAATATTTAGCTGGCACTTAAGTGATCATTTTATTCATTTGTGTAACGTTCACCATTCTGCCTATTATTAAACATCCATATTTTTTCTGGGCAGATCTTTATCTCAAGTTATATCTGGAGAAGTTTTTCGCAGATACTTTGTGGCACATTTTATAAACGTTATTAAATGTAACAACTTTGTTTTTAACCACGTTTCATTGGTATTTTTTTCTAGAACCGGATTTGACAAGAGCCGTATTATCATCAGGGTCAAATATGTAAACAATAAATGATTAGGAAAGTGGTATAAAACAAAGTTGTTTTATTTTATAGAATCCATATTTTTTCTTGATTAATGTTTTAACATTTATTTTAATTTTACTATACCTCTTATTTTACATATTTTTAGTAAAGATTTATTTATTTTCAATATTATTTTCATTTTATTACATAACTATAAATTGAACTTTATTTTAATTTTGAAAATTACAAACTTTTCAAGTTTTTTTATATTTAATATTTAAGATATGTTGGTTGTAATTCATAAATTAAAATAAAGCTGAATCCAATGTACATTTAAAAGCTTATTTATTTAATTGCGAAGTTATAATTTTGCAAAATATCAAAATACCATTAGATCTGCTTGGTACCGCAATGAAGCTTCCAAAGCAGGCGTAAAGAGAGCTTAAAAGCTTAATGTGCAATTAGTGCAAACTAAATCATTTTATCAGTTTAATACTGGCATGGAGTCAGATGAATCGGACAAGCTTTCAAAAGCTGCATTTAATGGAGCGCAACAGTATTCGCTTTCCGCGTTGCAATATTTTTCATTAAATATACTTTTTGAATTTTCATTTAATTCCACATTGAAAAGATATAGTTGTAAACGGACTCAAATTACAACAAATTATAGGTATTTAAAAATATCATACTTCATATTAAAAATGGAGCTTCATCTGTAGTTGCGACACCTATAACTATCTAACTATTAACTTACTCTCACGCCACTTCCCCCAGGGGTAGGTAGAGAGAATAGAACGCTACGCCACACCACTCTGTCTTTGCAAATATTGTATTTCACGCCCCTTCCACATTTATACACCTCCTAATAAATTTCCTCCGATTATTCGACTCCTAAACTAACCAACTTCAAGTATTTTAAAAACTATATCATGCCAAGTTTTCCTGAGTTTTCCTCTGCTCCTATTTCTAACCATATTCACTTCGTAAATTTGTTTTACTGTTCTTTCTTCAATCTTCAATCTTCAATCAAACCATTCTTTATTGTATTGTATTGTTATGCTTATTTCAACCTTGGATTCATTCATTACTTCCCATGATTATATTCCCTTATATTCTCCTCAGATAAAATTATATTTCTAATATTATCTAGCCCTAATCGCATTCAGTGGTGTATAGAACACTGAATTACATTAATACAATATGAATAAACCGCTTTCAAATATTTGGCATAGATCTTGCCAAATTTTACTCAGCCTTCCTCCACTCCTTTTTTAACTACATTTGCCTCGTAAATTTGTTTACGGTTCATTCCTCACCCATTCGTTCCTCATGTCCAAACCATTGTAACGCACCTTTATAATCGATAATGCTTATCTCAGCCTCGCAATATTTCCTTGTTTCATCGTTCGAACATCTATCATACATCGTTTTGCCGCACATTAGACAAAGACACCTATAATATATGTAAAATAAATATTATTTTTTGACATCTCATCAAAGATGAAGAAGAATATGGAAGTCTGGGCATTTACGGGGCTGACGACCGTCATTGGCTGGTTTAAGTGATCACTTTACACACGTGTAACATTCACCAATTCTACTCATTATTGACAGCCACACTACTCAAATTCTTGGAAGTACTATATATATGAACCAATTTAGAAACCTTGTTCTTGAATCACTAGAACTTCACTAGAGACATCTGTTGGTGAGATGTAAAGAAGCTTTTTACTAAGCAAAAACTCTTATGTTAGTATGTGAGATCCGAATCCTGGATTATAATCACACACATGAGAAACGCCAGAAAATACTATTTTCATTTTTATTATTAAGCTTATAATTTGACCAGATAATTTATTTACAACATTTTGAGTGTGTCCAAATATTTGTTCACAAAATCTGGATCATCTCCAATTACAGGAGTTATTTTTATATTGTAATATGAAAATAAAGGAAAAATATATTGAGTTTTTAAGAAATCAGAAAACGTGTTTTTTTTACAAAGACAAAGTAAAGACTGGAAAATTCTAAACGAATCTTTTTGGGGGAAAGTAAATACGTTTGTAATGAGTACTACACGGATGGTGGGTTTGCGCCTTGAAGAAAAAAACGGTTAACAAGTTTAGGTTTTTTAGATGGTTGGAAGAAATGTTTGGTTTCGACATGAACATGTGATGTGGGTTCAAATTTATCCGTATCGATGTCGTGTCTATGTAAATACCCATTCCAAATCGAATCCTGAATCTACTTTTTTTTACTCGTGATATATTAATTATGTTACATTTGGTGTAAATTTTTTATTAATATTCGAAGATGGAAAATTTAAGATTTATTTTTCACTTATTTTTGGCATTATTAATAACAAATCAATTTTTTACCCTGTTTATAAATTCTTCTACAAACCCTTATCCGCACCCCAGTGGTGCATAGGGCACTGCATATAAACGCAGTGTTATCTTGATCGTGTTATCGTTTTATAAGCTGTTATAAAGTATTTAGTGATATAAGGGAAGAATGCAAGGTTGAGATGTGCATTATCGGCAAAAATCAAGAAGGTGTGTTGAGATGTCTTAAGTATATGCATAAGCTGAATTTTAAAAAAATCATGTTTTCAGGCATCTCCCAGTATGTAAAATAATCCGATTATTAGGATCTTAAATAAATCTATATAAAAGGGTCTCTGCTAAATAAAAGCTTTCTCAAACCATCCATAGATGACACCCGTGAACATGAAGCGTCATGAAATTTATGATGCATGTATAGTATGCTTGCCAATCATGAGTAGAATGGTAAATATTACACATGTGTAAAATTATTACTTAAACTAGACATTGACAAGTCGTACGACCTGTAAATTCTCAGACTTCCAAATTCTTCTTCATCTTTATTGAGATAATTATATTATTTTTAGACATCTCATCAAAGATGAAGAAGAATATGGAAGTCTGGGCATTTACGGGGCTGACGACCGTCATAGGCTGGTTTAGGTGATCACTTAACACGTGTAACATTCACCAATTCTACCCATTATTGACAACCACACTACTCAAATTCTTGGATGTTCTATATATATGAACCAATTTTGAAACATTATTCTTGAATCACTAGAACTTCACTAGAGACATCTATTGAAACTCTTTTATTAGTATGTGAGGTCCGAATCCTGGATTATAATCACACACATGAGAAAAGCCAGAAAATATCATTTTCATTTTTATCATTTCAGCTTATAATTTGACCAGATAATTTATTTACAACATTTTTAGTGTGTCCAAATACTTGTTCGCAAAAATCTTGATTATCTCTAATTACAGGAGTTATTTTCATATTATTTTTTGACATCTCGATGAAGATGAAGAAGAATATGGAAGTCAGACTTCCATATTCTTCTTCGTCTTTGACGAGATGTCAAAAAATATTATGAAAATAACTCCTGGAATTGGAGATAATCCAAATTTTGTGAACAAGTATTTTGACAGACTCAAAATTTTGTGAGCTATTTTTACATATACGTCATACATATACATGAGATATTAAAACATATATAAACGTTAGTCGGTTTTAGATTAAAAAAATAAATAAAAAAAGTTATAAAACAAATTTTTAAAGGATTCCATTCCCATGGCCGAACGATTGGGCTTAATGTTAGAGACGTACATCTAGTCATAAATATTTCAGGACCATATCGCAGCGCTGAAAGAATGAATCTCTGCCTAAAAGCGCCCACCGCGAAATAAATTGAAGTATGTCAACATTTTTTTTGCAATTTCATACCCGTATTTCCCCTTTTCACCGTCCTCGCTCGGATCCTATTCCCGAACGTACGGCCGTATGAAGTAATATGGCCGCCCGCTGAGCGGTTTGCGGACACACTCCGTCCGCGACCGCGTGGCTATTTTACCGATGAATTGCAAATGGAGAAATATCATTTTAGCGAATGTCCAGGTAGCGAGTATAGTCCGACGATACTAATTGTACTTTGGGCTAGGTCATTCAAATTTATTTCGTTAATGGATTCGGCAGTCAATTTGCATTTATATACGCCATTTAATATTAAACTTATACATATTATGCAATCACCTTTTTCTTCTTCATCTTCTTCTGCTTGGTGTAGGCCTTGTGGCCTGTTTTTAAGAAGGATTGGCCCTCTGCCATGTTGAGGTATATTTTAAACCCTTATTATTTTTTATTTTCGTAGAACTTTATAAAAAATTCGTTTTATTATATTCTCAATATTCTTCTTTTTTCTTCTTCTTCTTCTTTTAAAATTAGGTCTTCATTCTCCGGTCCGCTCCTGGGAGGTGGAAGACCAGCTATCCCTCCATGATAGGCCTCCTACGATGTTGAGGTATATTTTAAACCCTTATTCTTTTAGATTTTCGTAGAAATTTATAAACAATCTATGTTTTATTATATTCTCAATATTATAAATATTTAAAGCATTTACTTTGTGGTCAGTCATTTTTACTTATTGTTTTTATCAAAAATGTTAATAATATTAGTAAATAACCACTCACCAATTTTTTTAACATTCTTCTATCAATTTATTATCATTCGTTTTATTTTATAACATTCTATTTTTGAAACATCATCCACCCTCAATGGTGCATAGGCCACTGCATCGTATCTTCTTAGTCGTTAATAAAATCTTAATCGTTAATTATATGCAGGTAAGGTGATCAATCTTGCGCTGCTAGTACTAGTCCAGGTAATATCAAATTAATATTCTAGTGAAAAATCACTTTTTTTAATTAAAAATACTCTTTTTTATGAAACCACTACATGATATCAAATACCGAGTTCTCGATAAATATTCGAATTGGCAAAAAAAATTGTATCCAAATTGTAAGCACTTGAGGAAAACTAAAAATAATATTTTTATTTTCAATTTAAGTTTCACTAAGTAAATACCATTATTTCTGAAAAACTACTGTGACACGTGTTTTGATACATTCCGCATCAAAACACGTGTTATAGTTGATTTTAATAAATAGTGGTATTTACTAAGTAAAACTAAAATTTAAATTTGAAAGATTTTACCACAATATGAAACACCATTTTCATTAATTGATTCGGCAAATGTTAACTAAAAATATATGTTATTTTATTGGAAACCTCATATTTGTCGCCGTATTCACATTATAGACTGCTATATCCAGGCCGTATCCAATTAGCCTACTGGCTGTGGAGGGTGAGAGGGGGTTGGAAATTCGGGAAAAACATAGGGGTGAGAGATAGTACCAGATTGCCGCATTCATTCTTTATAATCCACATTAGAGTGTCTTTTAAGAACATAACTCAATTGTTAACTCCGTTTTTTTTAATGCTCTTGATCTCGCTGTGTTTTTTTATAATCCAGTATATGACGATTGTTCTTTTAAGATCATATTATATATTATAATTGAAAATGAAGATCTTTAACCACAATATTTTTCAAAACAAATAAAAATCTCAAGTGTTTTCTTTAATCGTTAATAAAAATCTCGCCTGTCTAAAACGATTCGACTTCATTCAGTCTACTTACAATCCTCCATACAGAGTTCACAATTCTTTCTTTATCTGTACCAATATTTCCAAACCATTATACAATCATACCATATCAAGAAAATGTACCTACCAAATTTCTCTATTTAGTACTATTTCTTTAAATGTACATCTCATTTAAAATCAGTGGCTGAAAGAAAATTTAAAAATAAATAAACATTAACTTTGTTATATTATTTATTAATTCGGCATTAACTTGGAACGACATACGTATATAAATAAATATAATTTTAATTTTTACCAGAAGATTAAAACATCTGTAAGTTTTCGAAAATAGTAGTATATATAAATAAAACTCAACGAGTGGTATATTCAAGTGTTTATTTATTTTTTAAATGAACTTTGTTTGTTAACTACTGTTATTCAAACAAAGTTTAGTTTTATTTCTATAAATATATTCGACCATTAGTATTATCATTTCTAATAGAACTTTTCGAGGTTAATCCAATTCTAAAAGTTTACTAAAGAGTGCTCAAATTGATTAGGAAGTCTGATTCAGTGACCTATAATTTCATTTCCAGCGTATGAAAGGGAGCATAGCGCTTTTGTGAAATTTTATATCCCGAGTTCTTTGTGCTCCTGTAATCTGCTGATCGGAATACCTCGTATTCACTTCACTGCACGGATCGGTGATTTATTTCGGAAAATAATGAGAGAAAAAAATAATGTACATAAAGAAAGTACGAAAAGTAGATTGAATGCAGTCGAAATGCGTTCTCTCAGACATTGTATGATAGATGTTTGAATGAAGATATAGGGAAAAAATGCAGCGCAAAGATAAGCATTATCGATAAAATAAAATAAATATGATAAGATGGTTTAGGCATGTGAATCGAATGAGTGAAGAAAAAATAGTAAAACAAATTTATTAGTTGTATGTGTTTGGTAATAAAAGCGGAGAAAGACGGAAAAAATACAGCATGATCAAGTATTTTCAATATTTGAAAGTGGCCAGGTCAGGAGTCAAAATAATTGGTGGGTATGTATTAGGAGATGCTTGAATGTGGAAGATGCGAAGAATGTTTGTAAAGACAGATAGGTATGGCGTTCTATCGTCTCCTAGTACCTAACCCTTCGAGGAAGCGGCGTGATGGTTAATTTTACGTGTACAATATATATTAAAGTACATAAAAGTGGAATTAAACTATACACTTTTACAACATTTTGAGTGTGTTCAAATACTTGTTCACAAAATCTGGATTATCTCCAATTACAATAGTTATTTTCATATTATTTATGACATCTCATCAAAGATGAAGAAGATTATACAAGTCTGGGTCAGCCCCGTAAATGCCCTGACTTCCATATTCTTCTTCATCTTTGATGTGATGTCAAAAAATAATATTCAAATACACTTTTAATTTTATTATACTCAAACGCTGTATTTAAAATCTGTTTCACTCTCTCATTTACTATACATCACATAAAGGTGGCTATGGATAAACACAAGGGCAGACAAATATGCTTGAATAATATCAGGTTTTAAGCTGGGCCATGTAAATTAACGGTGAAAGCTCTCGGTACATCTGGAGAACCCTATATCTATGGGAAGATTTAAGGGGGAGACCCTAAAACCTTTGCCTCACAGAAAATAGCCGCACAGACCTTCATTAACCCTTCGTGTAAGAAAAATTACCACACGGGAGAATCATAATACATAACGCCTTTCATTTTAGCGTTGATAGCGTTAAGGATTACACATTATTAATGGGGTTATACATGTGTGGATAGGTTGTTTAAGCCGTTTTGCAATATCCTTAATTAAAGCAAAATATCGGAATTTTAACATTGAATAATGAGACCGAGAGTAATGAAGCATGATAAAAAATCGTAGCTAGATGAGCAATAACAGAGATTTTTTAAATTCTCAGATAATTCTCGCCATATGAAATCCTTCATTTCTTTATTCGGACTACTTTTACTCTTTACTTCCACAACATTTTGAGTGTGTCAAAATACTCATTCACAAGGTTTTCTCCACTCAAGAGCTATGTTTACATGTCTACGATGAAGAAGAATATGGAAGTCTGGGTATTTAAAAGGCTTACTATGACAGGTCATCCACCCTGCAAATACTCAGACATCCATATTCTTCTTCATCTATATTAATATCTCAATAATAAATAAATAAATATTTTTAAAAAAATATACAAATCTAACCCTCAAATACAAATTTAGAAAAACAAGTATAAAAAAATATTTCGCTGTTTCATTTCATAATTTTTATTTTTATTTGTTTATTATTTTTATTTCATTTTATAAAAAAAATATTGTCAAGCTGGAATAAAGATTTGTTATTATTATTTTATTATTATTACTCATTTCCACGTGGTTTGGCCGGTACTTATCGGTAGTACGTTTTGAATTTCGAACGACGCCCGACTGCCCGAATACAAGACAAAAGAAAACAAAAAGTAAAAAATAGTTGCAATTTGACTCTTCACGCGGGCGCTCTATATTGAATTGTTGTGTATACCTCGCTGTATTTTATTGAATTGTTGTGAATACCTCGCTGTATTTTGTGACCCCATCACCACCATCAAGAGAGAATCGCCCTGATCCCAGCGCTGGATCAAGACCATCTATAAGAATAAAAGGTTAGTTCTTTATTCATACGTGCTATTTGATATTTATCGAACTCGCCGTCCCTTGGTACTTGAAAGTTCGAGCATAAATCATCGAACTAACTCGGGAGAGTATCACGACTCCAAATCGATCTAAATATTTCTATCTTGTAGAATCGTCGTCTTATTGTTAATAATATAAGACTGGTCCTTCGAATAATAATTTTTTTGAGTTTCATTTCGCACTGTGGCGAAACCATTTTTTGGTCCTTCGAACCGGATTTACATATTTACGATTACTAGCATTTAAATTCCTTGTGAATTTGTTTCCCTTTGATAATATTGCTACTGCAATAAGCATTACGTAAACATGAATGATGAAATACAACTTAAATTGGCGATAGCAAAAAAAGATTATATTTTGGCGAAAATCGAAGAGCTACATAAACAAGCTCAAAATGTTTATCAAAGTCAAAAAGAAACGCAAATTACACAAGAATTTAGATTTAGAGTACAGGCATCGGAAATTGACAATCTTTTTTCCGAATTTAAAAACTTATGTGATAATGAAAACGTGTTGCAAATGAAGTTAAATCCAGATTTTCAACCGAATTTTGAGAGCTTGAAAGTTTTCAAAAGGAAGTTTTATTTTGTTAAAGACACACTTATAAGGATGACAAAATATTCTGAACTCGAGTCGTCAAATACTTCGCAACCAATTCACGGTGTAACAAATTTAGTTTTAAAATCGCAGGATGATCCTAGTTATAATTTAAGTATTCAACCACTAGTATTAAATAAGATAACCGATAACCTTCCAGTTTCCGAGATTAATACCTCATCTCTCAACTATTTAAATGACTTGTCCTTAGCTGACAGAGACTTCCACATTTCAAGACCAGTAGACATATTACTGGGTGCTGAAGTCTTTACTGAAAATCTGCGAGATAAAAGAATACGTGGACCGCCAGGAAACTCAGACGCTATGGAGACCGCATTTGGGTTTAAAATTGTAGGTTCGGCCAATTCTTTGATAAGTTACGATAAGGACGATACTCGTCCTCCTATTCATAATTTTTTGACTACTTCTAAGGAATCAATTGAGACACTAGTATCCAGATTTTGGACATTAGAAGAAGCACCTTCGAGTGAAAAACCAAGTTTTTCATCTGAGGAAAAACAGTGTGAAGAATTTTATAAATCAAACATACATCAGGATAGCACTGGGCGCTACGTGACAGCACTACCCTTTAATAGAGATCCATCTTGTTTAGGAGATTCACTTACAACTGCGACACTTCGCTATCAGAAGTTAGAACGCAAAATTAACCAAAATGACACTCTGCGTCGTGACTATGATAAGGTCATGGAAGAATATCTCGAAAATAAATTTATTTCTCCCATACCACTTAGTAATTATAACGAGCCATTTTATGTCATACCTCATCACGGAGTTCAACGAGCGGACAAACTCACTACAAAACTTAGAGTTGTCCTAAATGCCAGTCAGGTGACTACGTCGGGTCTTTCTCTGAATGATTGTTTACATCCAGGTCCTAATTTACAAGCAGAATTACCCGACGTTATTCTAAAATTCAGATTATTTCCAATTGCACTCAGCGCGGATATCAAGCAAATGTTTCTAAATTTAATTGTACGTCCTGAAGATCGTCGTTTTCTCAATATCCTGTATGAATTTAAAACTGATGACGTAATAAAGATGTACCAGTTTAATCGCGTGTGCTTCGGTTTGAGATGTAGTCCTTACTTAGCTATGCGTACCGTAAAGCAGCTAGCTAAAGATGAACATGATAAATATCCATACGCTACCAAAATCGCGTCCGAAGATTTTTATATGGACGATTTAGGCACGTCCACTCGCACAACGGAAGAAGGTGTTAAGTTGGCGCTAAGTCTAATTGAACTTTTCAAATTAGGAGGTTTTGAATTAGTTAAATTTGTAAGCAACTCGGCGGAAGTAATGAATGCTATTCCGGAAAGTAATCGTTTAACTAGTAAAGTTAAATTTGACAATGAAGAGGATAACCTTAAGATTCTCGGATTAGATTGGTGTCCTAAGGAAGATGTTTTAACAGTTTCTGTAAAATGTAGCCCAATACCTAAATGTACCAAACGCACAATGTTGTCAACGGTGGCAAAGTTGTGGGACATCAATGGCTATTGTTCTCCAGTAATCTTATATGCGAAATTATTAATCAAAGCTTTATGGATTCGTAAGTTAGGGTGGTATGAATTGCCACCTGAGGAAATAAAAACTACCTGGCAAAAGTTCTTAAAAGAATTGCCTCTGCTAAAAAGATTTAAATTGCATCGATTTTTAGGCTTTGAATCGGAATTATGTACTTTAAACATATTAGGGTTTGCAGACGCCAGCGAACGCGCGAACGGCGCCTGTGTTTATACGTGCATAGAAGTTCCAAATAATCCCAATAAAATAAGTCTAATTCTAGCCAAGAGTCGTGTAGCTCCACTCAAAATTGTGTCTTTAGCTCGATTAGAACTTTGCGCAGTCTTATTATTAGCAAAGCTTATTAAATTCGTCATCGATACAATTTCCTTAAGGTGTACAGTAAAAAATATATATGTCTTTAGTGACTCGACAGTCGCTCCACACTGGACTCACTCATCACCACATCGTTTTGACACATTCGTCGCAAATAGGATCACCAAGATTCAAGAACTTCTTGATCCCAAATATTTTTACCATATCAATGGTAAGCAAAATCCAAGCGACTGTATATCTCGCGGGTTGACACCCGCGCAATTAATTGACCACCCTCTGTGGTTAAACGGTCCACCGTGGGCTAGGGAAGATTGCTCTACGTGGCCTATAAATAAATTTTCCTTTGAAGAATCCGAAGATAAAAAATTGGAATACAAACGTTCTAAAGTTTTTCTAACAACGAATACATTCGTTAATAATTGTTTGGAGTTTTACGAATTGTCTAAAAGAGTTTCGTGTTGGGACAGGCTTCTTCGTATAATTGTATATTGTTTACGTTTTTTAAAACGGTTACCTCGTTCGGTGACAGTTACAGTCTCAGATTTGATAGAAGCTGAGAAGGTGGTTATTAGAGCGGTCCAAAGCATGCATTTTTCAGACGAAATAAGCCAATTAAAGGGGTCTCAGGTCATATCAAAACAGTTGAAACGTCTGAGTCCCTTTATAGACGAAGAAGGTATTTTACGCATTGAAGGAAGATTATCCAAAGCAGATCTTCCTTTTGAAACCAAACACCCAGCGCTTCTTCCAAAACGAGACCATGTGGTCGATTTAATAATAGATCGGTACCACAAATTTCACTTACATACGGGATCGGGACTCCTTATGTCTATCCTGCGCCAAAGATTTTGGATTCTTTCTGCCAGAAGCGTCATTAGAGGGCGAGTAAATAAATGCAATGCCTGCTTCCGCATGTCTCCGTCACATCCAACTCCGAAAATGGCTGATCTTCCATCATATCGGATACAGGAGGCAAAAGCTTTTGTCCACACAGGTGTTGATTACGCGGGTCCTCTAAACATTACTCTCACTAGAAAGCGCGGACAACGTTCTCAAAAGGCTTATCTGTGTCTTTTTATTTGCTTAACAACTAAGGCCGTACATATTGAACTTGCTTCGGACTTATCCTCCGATACTTTCTTAGCCGCGTTCAAACGTTTTTTGTCGCGAAGAGGACCTGTATCATGTTTGTACTCAGATAATGGTACAAATTTTATTGGAGCTAAGGCACAGTTAGAAGATATTTATAAGTTAACCGTATCGCAGGAATACCACAATATTATAAGCAAAGAAATGCTTAAGCGTCGTATAGAATGGAAATTAATTCCACCTCATAGTCCACATTTTGGTGGAATCTGGGAGTCAAATATTAAGAGTTTCAAATCACACTTATATAGAGTAATAGGAAGTCAATTACTGACTTATGAAGAACTCCTTACGGTATTAGTACAGATAGAGGCTCTCCTCAATTCTAGACCCCTTTGTGTGTTATCGGGCGAACCTCATCCGGAAGTCCTTACTCCCGCCCACTTTCTCATGTCTACACCTTTGCAATCTCTTCCGGCCTTGGAAACAAACAGTTATAGTCTAGGTTATCGTAAACGGTTATTAGACAGTTTAGTCCAAGAATATTGGAAAAAGTGGAGGTTGGAATACTTGCATACATTGCAAGTGCGCCAAAAGTGGTGTACACCCGATCACCCGGTAACTGTGGGTACTTTAGTTCTAATTATACAAGACGACATCCCTCCTTTACGTTGGCCTCTAGGAAGAATAGAAGAATTATACCCTGGCACCGATGGTATTGCCAGAGTGGCTTTGGTCAGAACCCAAACCACCAGCTTCAAAAGGCCAGTTGTTAAACTGTGTCCAATTCCAAATCAATAGTAGTTTGTTTATCTATTGTTTTTGCATTTTTTTATCTCAGTTTTTCTTTTGTTTGTTTGTTTTTGCATTAAGTTTCCAATTGTATTGAATTGGACGTTTCCGAACAAGTGAAAGTGTTGAGAGAATTACCTCAAACCTCTTATGGTTCAAATTGAAATGAATTATTTAATTATCCCTTTATTTAAGTATTTTTCCATATTATTTCTCTCTCTTCAACATTCGTGTTTGATCGTTTTGGAGTTCGTGGTTCTTTCGGTTTGCGTCGACGGTTTCGGAAGCTCTAGGAACTTCCAAGGCGGGGGGCATGGTTTGGCCGGTACTTATCGGTAGTACGTTTTGAATTTCGAACGACGCCCGACTGCCCGAATACAAGACAAAAGAAAACAAAAAGTAAAAAATAGTTGCAATTTGACTCTTCACGCGGGCGCTCTATATTGAATTGTTGTGTATACCTCGCTGTATTTTATTGAATTGTTGTGAATACCTCGCTGTATTTTGTGACCCCATCACCACCATCAAGAGAGAATCGCCCTGATCCCAGCGCTGGATCAAGACCATCTATAAGAATAAAAGGTTAGTTCTTTATTCATACGTGCTATTTGATATTTATCGAACTCGCCGTCCCTTGGTACTTGAAAGTTCGAGCATAAATCATCGAACTAACTCGGGAGAGTATCACGACTCCAAATCGATCTAAATATTTCTATCTTGTAGAATCGTCGTCTTATTGTTAATAATATAAGACTGGTCCTTCGAATAATAATTTTTTTGAGTTTCATTTCGCACTGTGGCGAAACCACCACGAGTAATGAGAATAAATTACTTTTATTTTTAATTTTCTTATTCTGTGCGTGTCATGTCAGATCCTACTGTCGTCGACTATCACTTGAAATTAATTTTCCTTTCTTAGGCAGCTCTAAACAGAGTTTTTTTAATTTATTTTTCAGAATTTCAAAAATTCTTTTAATGTTGCTTAGAAATATGCATGTATTTATTGGCGAAGATTATTTTTCTTGATTATTTTTTGATACTAAATATTACAAATAATTATTGACTTTTACGTTCACGAAAATAAAACACTGTTTGCACACAATAAATAAAAATATTCGTTAGTTTGCAAAAAAATAAAAGTTGAGAAAAAAGGTAGTAGGTTGAGGTAGTATTTCACGGGAATGGCGATATTTAAATTATCTAAATTTCTTGTTTATATTATTATTTACCGTTTTCAGTATTTTATAATATGTTTTAGTGATGAACTTAGTTTTTTCTGAATGTTTTATGTTTGAGACCTCATTTGAAAGTTTAATGGTCATTTTTTAATGTGCTTATGATATTTAATGTTAAATATTGGACAGAAATATTTTCATCAAATAAAGGATTGTTTCAAAATTAATCTGCAAACTCAAAGAATGAAAAAAGAAATAAAAAATACTGATTTTAATGTTTACATGTTATTTCTTTAAACCAAACAGTTGTAATTTGGATATATTTACTTCACCTTTTTTACCGACTTTTAACCTTAAGACTGCCGTAAAAAATCTCACAAATCACTCCTTTACGTTACTAAAGTACCTTTTATCCTTTGCTTGCGTTGGTTTGCTTTGTTGAGTATTAAGTGGAGGTTTCGGAGTACTCTTCAAAGAAAATAATTTAAGTGACCCCGGCCAGAAAAAAGAAAAAAGGTTTTCTCAAAACTTATCGCTATTGTACGCTGTATGTTTCAAAAACTTCAAGCGATTTGTAAACCATTGAAGTAGCTTGAACAAGCTTACGCAAATACAGCTATGTAACCCCGAGTGTCCTCTGACTCCGATACTAACCATGTCAAGATACTTAGTATTTGAAATAATTGATCATGTCAAGTTTTTATTGGTCTTTCTCTGGTTCTAACTACTAACCACATATCGCTCACTCCTTTCAAGAACGTCGTAAATCAAAAAACTTGATTTTTCAGGCGAGCGTTTTTAATGTTTAAAAATATAATACAATGTATTAAAAATAAGTATGAAGCCACTTATTGAACTTTTTACTGTGCAACAGATCTTTTAAGGTAAAACCTGAAGGTTTTTTCTCCATTTGAAAAATGATGAGCATATTTAAAAAATAATTAAACAATACCTTTTCTTTAAAATGCAAAAACAACATTTTCTGCCCTGTAGCGGGTAAATATTAAGTTAAAAATATACCGTTTGAGCAGGGATATAGTACATTTTCTGGGCATTACGAAAACACGCTTAACTGAAAATTGTCGATTTTTGATTTATGACGTTATTGAAAGGAGTGAGCGATATAACTATTTTTCTTCATCTGTCATTTCTATACTCATTCGATTCATATCAAATGAGTGAAGAAACGAACCCAAACTATCTCAACACACAAATAATTAAAAACGATATAAAATTAAGTAACCATCAGGCTGTTTCACCATAAGGATAAGCAGAGAGAATAGAATGCCACACTAATATTTGCCTCTTTCATATTCATGCATCTCCGCATTTAAACCCACCGAAGATAGATAGATTGTAAAATTATTTCAGTTTTTTTTGTCACCGTCAGCATTTATTATCTCTTTGGCATTCCTCCAACCAATTTTGAGAAAAAAAAAGAAGTCAACAACATTATGGTAATTGCTGTACGAGAGAGCACCTTGCGAGGATTGGTGTCTTTGACTCCCCCATTTGCGAGTGTCGTTTTGAAGAGGAAGACCTTAACCACATATTCTTTGTTTGCCCAATAAATGACCAAATGCCAAAAATTTTTAAAACTCTGGCCCCGTTTATTCCCCTCCCTACAGATATCCATCTCATCATGGCGAGCAGGAACCCAATTATGTACAGACTTTTAGTTGTTTTTTTTTAATTGAATGGAATAAATTTATAGTTTAATAATAAGTCTATCATATTTTATAATTAAGAACAATATTTAATTAACTTGACATTGGCAAAACCAATGTGTTTCATGTGCAACGCCATTTTATATTTTTTCAAAAAAACATTTTGGTAAAAAAATCTCTCTTATTTATTTATGATTTTAAATTTTATTGCACAGTAAAGAATGCTGCGAATAATTACAAATTTCTTATAAACAAAATTCGTCGGTTATAAGATCACTTCAACGACAAATTAATCGGCTTTGCTTTTACAGAAGGTAACAGTTTCAACCCCAATACAATAAATCCTCTATGCTTTAGCAAAAGGATGTCCCTTGGCCTCAAGCAGCCAATGGAAGTGATAATCATCTCTTAATGAAACAGGATATTGAGATGTACGATGTACATACACACTCGTGCATAATATATGGATACGAGTATACTGATTTCGGGTAGCAAATATTTAACGTTGTAACGTTACTAGGTACTCAAAGGGATTACTTATGCTTCGCTTAATTTTAAGGCTAATTTTGTTTTGTTTACCATTTTAAACCATATTTAAGTACCAGTATATCATTTAAAACAATTGTTTACAATTTAAAACTTCCTTCATTATATTGTACACAATTTAATTATATTTTTTTAACTTTTTTGTTCGATTCGTCAAAAACATATAAACAGGTTTAACGAAAAAAAAATGTCAATTGATTCTGCAGTTACTTTGTGGTAATATCTTTTTATTTTAATTAAAAATTTCTCGGTGACTACCACTATTTCTCCAAATATACCAATATATTCGATGCATTTAGCATTGTTCGGTGTTTGATAATAATATTAAATTCAAAGAAATATCTTTCACTAAAGTTTACTACTTATTTCAAACCCTTATCCGCTCCCAATGGTGCATATGACAATGCATCATAGTGACGCAGTGTTATCTTGATCGTTACTTACATGAAGGCAAGGTGATCGCTCCTGCGCTTCAGGGACCAGTCCAGGGTAACATTAAATAAATATTATTTATTTACAACACCCCTGGGAATCAAACCCGGGACTTCCAGGACGGTAACTAAACACGCTAACCATTACACCACGGAGGCTGACATAGTAAAATAAAATTAAAATAAATAAAAATGTATATATTAATACATAAACATAATGAAGTTGATAACAAAATATTTCAAATAATTTAAGATACCAGTATTGACATAATACATCATTATTTTATTTTATTTTAATATAAATATATCTGTTGTCTGTAATTTATAAATTAAAATGTATACACTCCATTACACTCGGGAAAATCCAAACGTGCATTCCCTTTCACGACTTGATTAAAATACACGTATCGTCCAATCTCTGTCGTATATTTTATTTTAACGAATATGCAATGAGTTTCGAAATGGAAGTTCGATAAGAAATAAACTGAAATAGATTTTTGATAGGTTCATTTTGCTGTTTACATGTTTGAAAATATAAAGCAATCAATTTATTCCAATGTAATTGGGACAACTGGTATTATCAACAGTTAAGAAATATATTTGTTACCTCGAGAACTGATTTCAATCGAAGTTCGATCTCTTAGACGTATGTGCACTATTAAAGATCATTTTTCTTCTTCTTCAAACCCTTATCCGCACCTCAATGGTGCACAGGGCACTGCATCATATAAACGCAGTGTTATCTTGATCTTTAACATATGAAGGAGAGGTGATCAGCCCCCCACTTCAGGACCAGTCCAGGGTTATATTGATATTTCTCCCAAATTAGTTGATGCAAAAGTTTTATTTTATAAAAAATTGTGTTTTTCTTTATAATAAGATTGTATTCATAAATGTGCGAGAAAAACAAAAAGACGCAGGTCATTGACTTTTAAATGTTTATAATATTTTCTCCACCACATGTCACTCTTTTAAAATAGTTTATAAAGGGTAGAGGACCAATATTTTCGTGCTCAGATTGGATAATATTTCAAACTTAATACATCGTGCTCACTCTTTGTATTTTTAGTTTCAGTATTGAATATTATTTGTTTGGTTTGGTGATGTGTTTTCTTTGTGTTTATACTCAATACTGTTAAGAAGCGAAACATTCTGCTCCTCTCAATTTATTGGCGTCGCTTTCCTCTTCTTGTCCTGATAATGTTATAATTTTGGCTAAATAAATAATTGATCTTCATTTGCGCGTTTCTATCTTCCTCATCATCAGTGTTCTAGTACCATTAGTCGTTACAATTGTATAAATATTAGAGTGAACAAATCACTTATATTTATTTGATCCCCCCCTGGAAATCGAACCTGGGACCTCCAAAACGATAGCCAGGCGTGCTGACCATTACACTATAGAGGCAGACCATCCAATAGTAAAAGAGTGAAAGATTATCCAAGATTAAAATAAGGAAAAATGCAGGGTTGCCTTTTAACGTGATACAAAAATTTGAATTGATGAGCAATTTTATACTTCACGGAAAACAGTGCCATACTTTTCCTTCGTATTTCAGTTTGTGAAAATCCATCTTTGTTTTGTAAAACGGGTTGAATTTACTATCTTACTTCATCTCACAGCGTATTTCTCCGATTTTCATCCTATTTCAGAACGGTTAGGAAATAAATTAACTTTTTTGGTAGCCTCGGCCGTAAAAGCAATTCCAGTAGCACTTCTGTTTATTTTGTTTTTTTTTTCTGTTTAATATTGTAGAAAAAATATTACAATTTGATCGATTAACACAACATTTTTACATTGAAAATATTTCACTTAAAACAATGGCTATGTAGCCGACGTAAAGAAAACGTAGATTTAGAAATAGAATTAATTAGCTTAGGGACCTCGGTATGTGTTAGCAATGTACTACCCCCTCAATAAAGACTGAAATGTGTCGCTTTCGGGGGTGGTCTTTGCCCATACCGAGGAGAGAAATAGCTCTAGGTTAGATTAAGCTATTTTTAAGATATCTATAAGACTGAATATATTGTAATGTGTATACTGCTCTGCGGTGCGCGCTCGACTGCGCCGAAGTAGCGGAGTGGGGATGTCCTTATACGTGCTAGAGGGAGACGGTACGCGAATGCCCTCGCTCCCTCTACGCCGTGATTGGCGGACATACCCCCCTCCGCGATTGGTCAGGCACGGCCGGGCGGCGCTACGGCGAGGCACCCAGAGCGGGTATATATAGGGGTGTATTCAAGTTAATAAATCAGATTTTCGACCGACTACCGCTGCGTTTTCTTCTCTCCGCCCCGCTTCTTCCCGACTTCGCTGCCCGCCCGGACTCATCGCCCCTCAGGAACATTCGACCGCCGCTACCCCCTGGACTTGGACTCGGATTTACTTTGGAGCTGACTGCACCCGGACTGGACGACGACGGAGCCGCCGCGACGACCCGACGGAGCGATACCGGACTTACGACCCGGTTGCCTGCTGCGTGCAGGTTGCGACTGCCGGTGCTACGTACCGCCTTCGCCGGCGATCGCAAGGGATCTCTGGGCTTTCGGTGGATCTCTACGCGGGTAGATTCACCGTCGAGCGCGGCCGCGGACTGAGACTTGCCCGGCCGCTCTGCGCTGACGCCAGCACCTGCGGCATCTACAGTACTTTGTGCTGCGGCGCGATTGCCTAGTCGCCGCGTCGCGTACAAGTTGGTCCTTCGAGCCGGATCTTCACCGCAGAGCGCCTAGAGATGACTTCGAGAACCCCATCGCTTCGCTCAGGGAGAGGAGGCACACCACCCAGAGAAGAACCGCCAATGGAAGGAGACTCTGTCGAATCGGATTCGTCAGAGGACACCGTCCAAAGGCTAAGAACGCAAGTTCGAAATCTCCGCGCTACACTACGAGACGTCGAGAGCAGCCGCGGACGCGCGGACGCGAATCCCGAGCCCGCGGCGCGTACAACAGACATGGACAACATCATGACAGTATTATCGAGGATGGCGGTACTATTAGAGGCTTCGCAAGGAAGGAGCCCGGCTTCAGTCCCAGAAGACGTCAGCAGGGTCGGCGCTTTGATCGCGCGCCAGTCCACTGCCAAGGATTTACCCGTCTTCGCCGGAGAGCCGCAGGAATGGGCCACGTTCAAATCGCAGTACACTCAGTCGACGGAGATGTGCTGCCTTTCGGATCCGGAGAACCTCCTGCGTCTACAACGCGCATTGAAGGGACGAGCTAGAGAATCGGTATCATCATTACTCGTGGACCCGAGCCAAGTAGGCGTCATAATGAAGACGTTAGAACTTCACTACGGTCAGCCGGACATCGTTGTGTCATCTCTACTGGAAAAGGTGAGAAGACTCCGCTGCATACAGAACGACGGATCGACGCAGGCATTAGTGGACCTATCGAGTGCAGTTCGGAACGCGATAGCGACCTTGGAAAGCTTCGGCGGGGACTACATGTCGACGCCTCAGCTGCTAAGCGAGCTAGTGAGCAAGTTGCCGCTGTGTATGAAGTTTCTATGGTGGTATAGCAGAAGGGGAGACCCACAAGGCCCACCGCGAAGGATTTCGCGCTGTTTTTGGAAGACATGACGGAATCGGCAATGATAGGCGGCGGTATAGAGCCGCACGTATATAGCGGAAAAGACAGACAGCGCGAGAGGCCTCACAAGCGGGAGCAGGTGCATACAGTGATTTCTGTGGAGAAAAATGTGAATAGTGTCGTGTCATGTGTTTTGTGCGGACAGAGCCACTGGTTGCAATCTTGCCAGGAGTATCTAGAGTGTAGTGTCACAGAGAGATGGAACATAGTGCGACGGAAAAATCTGTGCTACGCGTGTCTAGCGAATACTCACCGGTATGTGAGTTGCAAAAATACGAGGAAGTGCGGCGTCGATGGGTGCCGCCGAACGCACCACAAAACACTTCATACGAGGGATCGAGCCGAAGTGCGCGAAGCTCGATCCGACTCAGACATAAGAGCGCCAGATAGCAGCGCCCGCCGGGATTCGCCCGCTGCTGCCGGCACCGGGGGCGCTAGACCACTCGTGGACGAGAGACAAGCCGCGAGTACGAGCGAAAGGAACATCGACTCCGGACACAGTTCCCGAGTCTACAACTTGGTTACGAGCACGCACGCTCGCGAGGAGCCAGTGCTCCTGAAGGTGATCCCCGTCACCCTAAGCGGTCCGCGCGGAGAAGCGGACGTCTATGCATTGCTCGACGAGGGATCAACCATAACACTGCTGGACTCGAAGATTGCCAACGACATTGCGGAACCAGGGGGTGCCCGAGGATTGAGGATTCACGGTGCTGGCGGGATGTGCGTTACCGATGCAACTTCGAGGAAGGTGACACTGGAGGTGCGCGGGACTGCGAAGGGACAATTCTCGCTCCGTGCAAACACGATTCGGAAGCTGCATCTACCGCCACAACCGGTGGCTAGTATAGATGGTAGGGTGCAGCATGTGCGCCCGCAATTACTGATCGGCCAGGACAACGCCTCACTTATTGTGTCAAGAGAGGCGCGTAATTGCGGGAACTACATCGCCTCCGAGACGGCCCTGGGAACGGTCGTTCATGGGGGGCGATTCCGCCAGACTTGCGTCAATACACTGATGGCGTTGAGTGCGGACCAGAGGCTGGAAGAGCTAGTCCAGCGGAACTATGCTGTGGATGCGCTGGGAATATGCGCTGCAGCGAAAATATCGCGCCAGGAGGCGCAAGCCATAGAGGTCATGAAGGCTACGACCCGTTTCCTACCTGAAGGGCGGTACGAGACGGGGCTTCTATGGAAGGAAGGCGGGCTTTGTTTGGAAAACAATCGCCGTATCGCGCTGAACCGCTTCTCAAGCTTGGAGAAAAAGTTCAGAAAGGATAGTCAATTCGCCGGGGCCTACCGAAGGAAGATTGAAGAATATCTCGCCAAGGGGTACGCGCGGGAATTGGCAACGGCCGAAATAGAGGACACTTCGAGTGGGCGATGGTACCTCCCCCACTTCGCAGTAACAAACGTAAACAAGCCCGACAAATTACGTATTGTGTTCGACGCCGCCAGCTTTTGTAACGGGGCCTCATTGAATGGCATGTTGGCCAATGGACCGGATCTCCTCTCATCGCTTGTGGGGAATATCATGCGATTTCGCGAGGGGAAGGTCGCGCTGGCGGCGGACATAAGGGAGATGTTTCTCCAAATAAAGATAAGGAAGGAGGACCAGCGGGCGCAGCTGTTCCTCTGGCGAAATAATCCCGACGAGGAAATTCGGGAGATGGTTATGACGTCTATGACGTTTGGCGCTGCATGTTCCCCGAGCAGCGCCCAATATGTGCGGAACCGGGTCGCGGAAGACCACGGGCAGGACATGCCCGCCGCCAGAGATGCCGTGCTTCGAAAGTTCTACATGGACGACTACATGGATGCTGTGGATCGCACGACAGATGCGATTCAATTGCGCAGAGAGGTCTGCGAACTTCTACAGCGGGGCGGGTTTACCCTCGCGAACTGGGCGAGTAACGATCCCGCAGTCCTAGAAACAATCCCCGAGGAATTGAGGGGCAAGTGCGCGCGAGACATTATCAGCGGAACCTCGACGACTGAGAGAGTTCTGGGGATAAAATGGGACCCGGTGACTGACGAGTTCCGCTTCAAGTTTGCGGCGTCACGGGAGGTCCCGGCCGGGAGGCCAACGAAAAGGAAAATCCTGAGCGAGGTCATGAGCATATTCGACCCGCTCGGGTTCGTCGGGTGTTTGACGATACGCCCACGGATTCTACTGCAAGATATCTGGCGATCCCACATAGGGTGGGACGAGGAGATAAGCATAGAACAGGCAGATAAGTGGCGCACTTGGATAAACATACTGCGCGAGACCGAGTGCGCCATCCCGCGGCGCGTGGCGAGCAAGGGCCAGCAGGTAGAGCTGCACGTGTTTTCCGACGCATCGGAACAAGCTAGCTGCGCCGTTGCGTATATCGTAGAGGACACCGCCGCCGGGAAAAGGGCGACATTTGTGGCCAGCAAGTGTCGGGTGAGCCCGTTACGGGCGCTGTCAATTCCACGCCTGGAATTGCAGGCCGCGCTTATAGCTGCGCGGCTAGCAGCAACCATCAAGAAGGAATGCGGCGTACAACTGCGGGAAACATTCTATTGGACGGACTCCATGACGGTGCTGTGCTAGGTCCGGAGCGATTCCCGCATCTACACGCCGTTTGTGGCCCACCGCCTGGGGGAGATAGATGAGCTCACGAAGGCTCGTGAGTGGCGGTGGGTTCCAGGGAAACAGAACCCGGCTGATCTCGGGACACGAGACGGCGAGATACCGGACATATCGCCGACCGGTGTATGGTTCAGCGGGCCAGAATTTATTAGAAGAGGAAGGGATGAATGGCCGCCGCTCAAGGTGACGACGGCAGCATCTCAATCAGAAGTGGAGCTTAAGTGCGCGGACAGCGCTATCGTTATGACAATGCTCCCCGACGAATTACGGTTTTCGTCGTGGAGACGTCTAATCCGGACTACGGCGTGGGTACTGCGGTTTGTAAATCGGTGCCGAAAAAGGAGTCCGGGGAGCGCTACGCTCACGGTCCAGGAGCTCGAGGAATCAGAAAGGGCATGGATAAGGATATGCCAAGAAGACAGCTACCAAGCCGAGATAGCTGCAATCAGACGGGGGGAGTGCCTCCCGCGGGGGAGCCGCTTGATAGGGCTGACCCCGTTCCTAGATAACGAAAGCGTCCTGCGAATGGGGACGCGCATAACCAAAGCGCCCGCTGTGAGCGAGCCCATGAAGGCGCCAGTAATATTAGACGGCGCACACGCATACACCCGATTGATGATCCGGCACTACCATGAGTCGCGACTGCACGCAAGCACGGAGCGAACACTCGGCGAGATTAGACAACAGTTTTTCATCACCCGACTGCGGACAAATGTGAGGAAAGTAATCTACGAGTGTCGCTTCTGTAGGATGCAGAAAGCGCGACCGCAGCCGCCGCTCATGGGACAATTGCCAGTCGGCCGCCTGGATCATCACGTCAGGCCGTTCACCCATTGCGGGGTGGACATGTTCGGGCCCGTACACGTAACGATCGGAAGGCGACGTGAGAAACGGTACGGGGCCCTGTTTACGTGTATGGTGACGCGGGCGGTGCACATAGAAGTCACACCGTCACTGAGCACCGACTCGACGATACAGGCGCTGAGAAGGATGGCCGCTCGCAGGGGGCACCCTAGTACCATATACTCGGACAACGGCACTAACTTCAGGGGAGCTGACAAGGAGCTCGCGGACGCCATGAGAGGACTGGCTGATGATCCCGAGCTCCAAAACGAGGCCACGAAGAGGGGAATCGAGTGGGTGTTCAATCCGCCATCGGCACCTCATATGGGGGGAGCCTGGGAACGGCTCGTCCGGTCAGTAAAAAGGGCGCTGATGGCAATACTTAAAGAACAGTACCCTCGGGAGGAGACGCTAATGACGGCGATAGCGGAGGCCGAGTATACAGTTAATACTCGCCCCCTGACACATGTTTCGCTGGATAGCCGAGACGCCGCCCCTCTGACACCGATGCACTTCCTCATCGGGTCGAGCGGGGCCCAACCACATTTGGCGGACTACAGAGGCGTACCGCCGGGAATATGCCTGAAGAAGCAATGGCGCGTGGCACAGAAGCTAGCGGATGCTTTCTGGAAGAGATGGATGCGGGAGTATCTTCCGACGCTACAACAGAGGCGAAAGTGGCAACAGGCTGCCGCACCTATTAGGGTCGGCGACATCGTGGTGATCACGGACGCAGCCCTGCCGCGGAACGAATGGCCGCGGGGGCGCGTCATAGCAGTCACCCCGGGGAAGGACGGACAAGTGAGGAGCGCCAGGGTCCAGACAGCCGCCGGAACATACACGAGACCCGCCATCAAGCTCGCCGTATTGCTGCTGGGAGACGACGTCGGCGCAAGGATGCCTCCTCGGCAGGGGGGAGTGTAGCCGACGTAAAGAAAACGTAGATTTAGAAATAGAATTAATTAGCTTAGGGACCTCGGTATGTGTTAGCAATGTACTACCCCCTCAATAAAGACTGAAATGTGTCGCTTTCGGGGGTGGTCTTTGCCCATACCGAGGAGAGAAATAGCTCTAGGTTAGATTAAGCTATTTTTAAGATATCTATAAGACTGAATATATTGTAATGTGTATACTGCTCTGCGGTGCGCGCTCGACTGCGCCGAAGTAGCGGAGTGGGGATGTCCTTATACGTGCTAGAGGGAGACGGTACGCGAATGCCCTCGCTCCCTCTACGCCGTGATTGGCGGACATACCCCCCTCCGCGATTGGTCAGGCACGGCCGGGCGGCGCTACGGCGAGGCACCCAGAGCGGGTATATATAGGGGTGTATTCAAGTTAATAAATCAGATTTTCGACCGACTACCGCTGCGTTTTCTTCTCTCCGCCCCGCTTCTTCCCGACTTCGCTGCCCGCCCGGACTCATCGCCCCTCAGGAACATTCGACCGCCGCTACCCCCTGGACTTGGACTCGGATTTACTTTGGAGCTGACTGCACCCGGACTGGACGACGACGGAGCCGCCGCGACGACCCGACGGAGCGATACCGGACTTACGACCCGGTTGCCTGCTGCGTGCAGGTTGCGACTGCCGGTGCTACGTACCGCCTTCGCCGGCGATCGCAAGGGATCTCTGGGCTTTCGGTGGATCTCTACGCGGGTAGATTCACCGTCGAGCGCGGCCGCGGACTGAGACTTGCCCGGCCGCTCTGCGCTGACGCCAGCACCTGCGGCATCTACAGTACTTTGTGCTGCGGCGCGATTGCCTAGTCGCCGCGTCGCGTACAGGCTATTTAAATAAAAACCAACTTATTTTTGGTAGTTAAAAAAAAATTCACAAAGAATTTGAAGCAAGACCAACATTTGCAATATGAATTATGTGAACCCCT
This sequence comes from Brachycentrus maculatus, assembly GCF_059751285.1. Classification (NCBI taxonomy): domain Eukaryota; kingdom Metazoa; phylum Arthropoda; class Insecta; order Trichoptera; family Brachycentridae; genus Brachycentrus; species Brachycentrus maculatus. The sequence continues at coordinate 2,681,700 of NW_028280793.1, forward strand.
ATCATTATTTCAAATAAACAAGCTGGCAACATCGGTAATATGGTGTTGATTTGATGTTTTTCCTTCTTATGCAGCACAAATATACATCTTAATTGAAATATGCATATTTATATATTTTTTTTATTTAAGTTATCTCTTTCTTCAAAATCACATCCGCACCCCATTGTGCATCGGGCACGGCATTATATAAATGCAGTGCGTACTATCATAATCGTTTACACATGAAGGAAAAGTGATCAGCCCTTCGCTTCAGGTACAAGTCCAAGGTAATATTGAATTAATATTAGAGTGAAAAAATCACTTATATTTATTTAACCCCCTCTCCCTGGGAATCGAACCCGCGTTCTCCAGTACGGTTGCCGAGCATGTTCACCGTTACTTTATGGAGACGGACACAGTAAATTTATGGTCGTATAATTTTTTGTTTAAAAAAATAACTTTTCCTAGACTAGAGTCTGAATAGGAAGTCTATGAATAAAGGTGTTAAATTTCCCGCCTAGCAAACGAGGAGGAACGGAAAGTTTCCAGTGAAATGAAGCGATCTCGCACAAATTGAGCAGGAAAATCGTATTCGAAAGCGATATAAAGTAACCGGGAACAGCGACAAAACCAACGACAAACGAATCGTTTACCCCTTTGTAATCCGGTATTCGCAAAAACGAAAACTAGGGAAAAAGTATGTAGGTACTTCACATGGTTTAAAAATGGTTTTTATGCGAAATAACTGCCAAAAACTCTTTTTTCAAAGCTTGTTTGTATGTTTCAAGTAACTACAAGGGAAATGTAGCATAAATAATACTTATTTTTTGACATGTCATCAAAGATAAAGAAGAATATGGAAGTCTTTGCAAGATTGCCCAGACTTCCATTTTCTTCTTCATCTTTGATGAGATGTCAAAAAATAATATGAAAATAACTCCTGTAATTGGAGATAATCCAAGTTGACGTTGTCGGTGACAAAAAAATTTACAGCCTGAAGACTGCCCCAACAGTTTACAAAGACGATAAGTTATAATAAAGTCATGAAGAAGAAAAATTGTTTAAACAAACTTGCTAATTGAAAAGGGGTAGTAAATTCAAATAAAGCAATAAATTTTGTACAGGTATTTTATCAATAATTTTCATTGAATGTTTCGTTTAAATTATGTATTAAGTATATGTATTCAAGATGCCATCGTACGTGTATTATCCATAATTTCGAATAATTTAATATTTCATGGTCTTAGCGTTAATGTAAGATTGATAAATAAAATATAATAAGTGCTAAAAGCACCGTAAATAAACAATGAGCTCCGATGTTTTAGTCCAAATCCGTTTATCGATTTTCTTATTTATTTACACCTTGATTTTTGAAATTCTTCGGAAATCCGGTAAAGTTAATACTCTCTTGATTTTGTTCGGCACAATTTACGAGTATTTGATGTTTTCGTTCGGTACATAGAGCCGGAAATACGGATCGGCGTTCGAGAGAGTAATACGAGGGTAGGCAATCCTTCCATTCCTACATTCTTCGCGTATAACAGCCGAATTAGGAAACGCACAAGGGTCGTCTGTAAATACTACAACGCCTCTCTGAATGAAAATACAAGAAATTTATCGCTTCAACCTAGCGTCTTTATTTTTACGATGCGTAACCTAAAGTAATAATACAGTATGAATTAATCCTTATATTCGTACGCTTTAATAGCTAGCCTAGTAAAAATGTATAAATTGATATCTCAACATAGATGAAGAAGAATATGGAAGTCTGAGTACTTACCGGGCTTGTGTGATCTGTCATAGGCTAGTGAAAGAGATACACGTGTAATATTCACCATTCTACCCATGATTAACAACCGACCACCCTACTCAAATTTCGTAAATTGTATTAATCCTTTGATGGACACATTTTTCACATGCGAGTTCTTAGCACCATCTATGGTCGAGTTGACTAGTTTTTGTTTTTGTTTTGCAGTGACTTTCATGACAATTTTTTTTGTAAGATTCTTTCGAGCTATGTTCCCTTATACTCTTTTTATTATGACAATATATTTTGTTCGTAAAAACCAAAATCACAATCGTGAGGAGGCTTATAAAAAAATCTCTTTTATGTTCAATTGGAGAAAACTATATAAATTTAACACCTATGATAATTTAATATATTAAAATCAAACACTGATTTTAAGAGTCTATTAAATTTTATTTTTTTTTTAAAAACACTTTTTTTTCAAATTTTAGTATTAGGTGTTTTTAATTACAAAATACCATTTAGCAGACTCTAAAAATCTGTGTTTGATTTTAATGTTTCATTTTTCAATTAAAATGGGGTTCTACGAATTAAAAGCCAAATCTATAAATAATTATAATAAATTTTATAAAAAAGGTAGTTTAAGTTTTTTTTATTTGTAATCTGGACTTCTAAACTGAAATGTTATTCAAAAACAAAATAATGCATCACTTCTGAGGCAGTAAATTCAAATGTGTTAGATATGGGAATACAAAATATATCCCTTTCAATTAAAGTATGGAGATATTTGTTTCAGAAAACTAATGTGTTTCCAGAAAATATAAATCAATATTATCATTAATCCACGTCCATGTTATTTTTTGTATGATCAGACATAAATACTATTTTAGGATACTTTTTACGACAAAATACATGTTTAGCAATCTTATATTTTCGTTTGGTCAGTTCATTTACTTGGAGAAACAACCATTCGTAGATAATATCAGAGATAAAATAAGAACCAAAATCAAGAATAACATTTCAGAATACATTTTTAGGGATGGCACATTTTTGTTTACGCATCCTGATAAATTGATTTTTCAGCCTTATTAAAGAAAAACTCATTGCTTTGAGTATGACCCTGATGCTTAAAAAAATGTACTTTAATATTAAATTTTTATATTTTTAAGTATCTTTTTTGATTTTTTTTAAATGTTGCATATAATAATATTTATATATTTCCACTGTCTGTTGTCTGTTACTATCCGACAATTGACAAGTAGGCCCCGTTCATGTTCAAATTATTAACCATAATTTTTGTGGACTCCATATGCTCCATTTTGGATTTATTGAATGAGTGATGTGATGTGATGTGTATGATCAAGTATTTCAAATACTTGAAAATGGTCCGATCTGAATGTATCGGCATGTACTTATACACATGAGGAGATGCATAAATGTGGCAGAGGCAAAGACTGTTAACAAAGACAGATTGGTGTGGCGTTTTTTCTTTCTCCCTACCCCTGCGGGAAGCGACGTGATGGTAAATTAGTAAGTTACTTATAATATGTGAAACATAACATCTACATAATTATTTGGATGAATTACCTATCCTTGTAAAAAATGCACTCTCTCTAATATAACTTTTAAGAAACGTCTGAGACATTACTATTTTTCATTAGAATCCTAACTGTCCATCAAACCTCATCCCTTAGTTTTTCCCTCTACCTCCTTCCCTTATTCCTTTTTTCTTTTGCCTTCCTTATTATCATAAATTTGTAATTTATGTTTTTTTTATGTTCAAGTACTATCTACCCTCTGATTGCAAACAGCTATATAAGGTATCAAAAGTTGTGACCAATATCACCAGTCTGTTTTTGGTTGGTCGGAAGATTTTAGCAATAAGCACGCAATGTACCTACTTATTTCTTTACTGTACATGAAGTTTAAATAAATAATTATTACTCTCAAATCTAAATCTGAATTTTTTTATACTGTGGGTACATAAACTTAATAAAATTATCGTGTTTTACTCTCGGTCCATACTCGTTACGTGTTTTGTTTTAATGAACTCATGTGTAATACTGTAAAACGCTAACGGTATTTGGTGCTTAAATATTCACATATACGACGAACTTCATAGTCAGCTCCGTGGTAAAATAATGTAATCCATTATTCCGAATATTTTCTTTATGATTCTCTTACTTATGCGCCTCTGAAGGTTTTATTACTCTCCCTTACGTTGTCACAAGGGTGAAGGTTTCTGTAATATTAAAGTATCCCTCTAACGAAGCTCTACAGTATACCAGGGCTGGGTAGATAAAGGCCCGCGGACACGGGTCTGCTATATAGAATATTCGACATTCCGATAAAATTTCACACATGCGCTTTTAGATTGAAAAACTTAACAGGGCAATACGTAGCATAGGAAACCAGTGGATATTACACAGTACATTAGCTGAGCATGTTATAATATTTATTAGTTGACAATTTTCACTAATGAAGGTGCTGCATTGTTGGGGAAAAAAACTGGACGAAATGCCAATCAGTTTGAACTGCGGTTTTAACATAAACTTCAACTCCGATGAAGCTCAATCGTTGAAAAGATTTTTGAATGAAAAATTCAATTTAAAAATGAACACTGACAAAGTCTAAGCCCAGATCAGGCACTACCATCAACGCAGTATTCTCTCGTTATTTAGAAAATTTACAGTCTAAATTATTTGTATTATATAATACTATCACTAGCCCATAATTTCTTTCTTAGAGTGTGAATGAATGGAAATTGATGATTAAATTAAATATTTTGTTTAATTATGAGAGATGTTCTTGAATTACATTCCGTACAACCATTTTCTAAACCTGAAATAATAAAATCGTCATACACCTGAACTAATTATATTTCATCACCTAAAATAATTCAATTTCTAATAAAAACTATTTCTAATGTATGAGAGTCTCACTCTTTTTTTAAACAACTTAGTTCAAAATGTTACGAGAAACGTATTCATTATTTGTAACCTCGTCTGGAAATTTAAAAGTGTGTAATACACGCTCGAAATTCACAGTCAGTGACTTATATTACTCGCAGGATAGAAATCATCGAATTTTGTTAGGCGCTTAATCCTCATAACGCTCACTCCTTTCAAGAACGTCATAAATAAAAAATCCTCAATTTTCAGTTGTGCGTGTCTTCAGAATGCCCAAAAAATGAACTATATTCCGGCAAAAGAGGCATATTATTAACTTAATATTTACCCGCTACAGGGCAGAAAGTGTTGTTTTTGCATTTTGAAGAAAAGGTATTGTTTGATTATTTTATTTAATATACTAAATATTTTTCAAATGGAGGAAAAACCTTCAGGTTTTACCTAAATAGATATGTTGCACACTAAAAAGTTCAATAAGTGGCTTGATATTTATTTCCTAATACATTGTTTTCTATTTTTAAACTTTAAAAAACGTTCTCCTGAAAAATCAAGTTTTTTGATTTATGACGTTCTTGAAAGGAGTGAGCGATAAGTAAATAGTTAATGCGACCCCTCGGTCGAAAAAATGTTTAGCCCTGCTCTTCAGGAAGTAGAAGAATAGGATGTAAATCAGTACTTTTCTAGAATACGCTAAGGTTTCCTTACTTTCAGCTCTGAATTCCTTTGAAGGTCACGTCAGATGTAAATGAAATTCGTTTATGAATTTATTTGGTTTTTTTCAGCTATGCTTATCTTTATATGATCCATGTTATAGCATATATATGTACAAGTAACTTTATTCTTATTATTAGGGGGTTAGTAAATTAAGTATTTTACGAATTTTAATAATAAATCCCTTACCGCACCAGAATGGTGCATAGGGCATTGCTTCATATAAACGCAGTGTTATCTCGATCGATTACACATGAAGGAAAAGTGATCAGCCCTCCATTTCAGATACCAGTCCAGTGTAATATTAAATAAATATTATGGTGAAATATCACTTATATTTATTAAACCCCCTTGGGAATCGAACCCGGGACCTCCAGAACGGTAGGCGAGCATGCTGACCATTACACTACGGAGGCGGACTACGAATTTTAGGATTATCTTTAAATATATATATATATATATATATATATATATATATATATATATATATATATATATATATATATATATATATATATATATACATTTCGAAAATTAAATACAAAGCAATCACTATTTACAGACCAAAAAAAAGAATTGACTTAAAAGTTAAGAGCATCGATAAACATCAAATTTCTAAACACTGTATATTGCATTTATAGTATCTGAACCTAAAAATAAAACACTTTTTAAGACAACAGATTTTTAATTTAAACACGACGAGCAACATGTTCTCAGCAATGTATTTTTACCTGCCGATGAGAACATCTGTTGGTCTAAAGTCTAGCCATCTTTACATGAATTAACTTAAAAAGGGGGCTTATACAGAGAGTTTCATTTTTTTATAAATTTAAATCATCATGTTATTCCATAAAATTAACGCCAATATACGAGAATATATGCAAATATTGTAATTTTCAAAGCTGTCACTGTCATCGGCACTGTTCATCAAATTTGATTGTGTGCATGTAGGTGCCTACCCTTCACAAGCAACCCTAGGAGCACATGTCTGGTATCATAAAATGAAAAAATCCAATTACTGTGCGAAAATATCTCGGCTTGTATTTTTAACCTTCATTTAGTGATGCAAAATCTTCTCGATACAGATATTGGGGCGCCATGTTTCATTAATCAAATCCCTGTCATGTACAAATGTATATATGTTCATATATACATATAACATACTATAGTTGTTATCAAAATTTTCCAATTAAAAATATAAATATGCAATTTATATTCATATGCTTGACTTATTTTTTCTGATTAAAAAAAAAGAAAACCCTTCATTGATATAAGAATAATGTGATGAGTATATTGAATTAATTGTAATTTTCTTTACTTTAATAATTGAATGTGATAAAAATTACGATATTTCTCCATAAGATAAGATTGTTTTTTCTCTATGAGATAAGATCTCTAAGATCGACTTTTCGTCTGTTTTATGAAAAACCCCAAAATGTTAACTTTTACTGATTAAAAAAAAATATAGTTTGGATTTTGGTTTATCATTAAGACATACAGTAAGTTAAAAAATATATTTGAAATATCCATTTTAACCTACTAAAATGATTCGACCAATCTTCTTAAGTTTATATTATGTACATGAAGGAAACTATGAGTGTTTATCAAGATAGAAGAGTGTGGTGTTCTATCCTCTCCGCCTAACCCTTCAGTAAAACGGCGTGATGGTAGTAGTATTTTATACGTAGATACTATATTTTCTCTTCTTCTAAACCTTATCTGCACCCAATGGTGCATGGGGCACAGCATCGTAGTGACGCAATGATATCTTAATCATTAACATTTGAAGGAAAGGTGATTAGCCCTTGACTTGAGATACTAGTCCAGAGTATTATTGAATAAATATTAGAGTGAAAAAAAACATTTGTATTTATTTGACACCCCTGGGAGTCTATCCCGACACCTCCAGTACGGTAGCCGAGCGTGCTGACCATTACACTAAGGAGGCGGACGATAATATAATAATATACACATAGACAAAAGATAGAATTTCAATTTACGTTTTTTTTAAATCTCTTAAAGAATCGCCAATGGTTTTTAATGTCGCACATGCAATATTTTGAGATTGGACTCAATGAAACCGAACTGAATATAATTGAAATAACAAGTTTGACAATACCACTTTTTAAAAGCTTAAAAAACTAACTATGGATCTTTGCATCCCTCCGAATACGAAAAAATCATTTGATTTACTTCTTAAATCTCCATTCGAGTTTTATTTTATATTGAAGTAAAGCATAATATTCATCCGACTTTAACGAAGTTCTCACGGTTTTTCCTCTCGTTAGGATTTTACAATATATTTTTAACAGTACCGTTGCAAAGACAGATCATTTTTATTTTTCCTTCCTCTTCTCGATCGTTTATCTTTATTTTCGACGGAGGAAAATTGCATGTTTTGTATCGAGTTCTTGCATTCAATATTGCACAAGTTTATATAACGAGAAATGCAATAGTATTGCTTGGATTTATTTTTACCGGCATGTGATCATGATAATATTTCAGTAAACTTATAGATAGTTTTATTTATTTTATTTACAACATTTTGAGCGTGTCTAAATACTTTTTTTACAAATCTGGGTTTTTCGACTTTATTCGGAGTTATTTCACATATTTGACATGTCAACACTAATGAAGTTGAATATGAAAGACTGAGTACAGAGCTTACGACTTATCATTGGCTGATTCAATGATCACTTTATACACGGGTCACATTAAAAAATGATTGACAAATACACTACTCAAATTTTAGAAACCATGTAAATATGGTTTTATTCACAACATTTTGAGTGTGAGTATTACTTAAGTGTTTAATTTTATTAAAATAATCATGTCATTCCACAAAGTTAATGCCGAATCAATAAATAATATGAGTATTACTTGTTCACAAATCAGGTAAAAGCTGAAAGTATAAACATAAAGTTGTGAAAAGTATACGATGACATATCAATTAATTAAAAAACTCATTTACTTGATAAATATAATTGTATTATTTTTTGACATCTCATCAAAGATGAAGAAGAATATGGAAGTCTGGGCATTTACGGGGCTTACGACCGTCTTAGGCTGGTTTGAGTGATCACTTTACACACGTGTAACATTCACCAATTCTACCCATTATGACAACCACACTACTCAAATTCTTGGAAGTTCTATATATATATGAACCAATTTAGAAACCTTATTCATGAATCACTAAAACTTCACTAGAGACATCTATTGGTGAGATGTAAATAATAATAATAATAATTATAATCCGGGATGATAATAGATGTAAATAATAATTATAATCCGGGATTCGGATCTCACATACTAATATAAGAGTTTCTGCTTAATAAAAAGCTTCTTTACATCTCACCAATAGATGTCTCTAGTGAAGTTTTAGTGATTCATGAATAAGGTTTCTAAATTGGTTCATATATATATAGAACTTCCAAGAATTTGAGTAGTGTGGTTGTCAATAATGGGTAGAATTGGTGAATGTTACACGTGTGTAAAGTGATCACTCAAACCAGCCTATGACGGTCGTAAGCCCCGTAAATGCCCAGACTTCCATATTCTTCTTCATCTTTGATGAGATGTCAAAAAATAATATGAAAATAACTCCTGTAATTGGAGATAATCCAGATTTTGTGAACAAGTATTTGGACACACTCAAAATGTTGTAAATAAATTATCTGGTCAAATTATAAGCTTAATAATAAAAATGAAAATGGTATTTTCTGGCGTTTCTCATGTGTGTGATTATAATCCGGGATTCGGATCTCACATACTAATATAAGAGTTTCTGCTTAATAAAAAGCTTCTTTACATCTCACCAATAGATGTCTCTAGTGAAGTTTTAGTGATTCATGAATAAGGTTTCTAAATTGGTTCATATATATATAGAACTTCCAAGAATTTGAGTAGTGTGGTTGTCAATAATGGGTAGAATTGGTGAATGTTACACGTGTGTAAAGTGATCACTCAAACCAGCCTATGACGGTCGTAAGCCCCGTAAATGCCCAGACTTCCATATTCTTCTTCATCTTTGATGAGATGTCAAAAAATAATATGAAAATAACTCCTGTAATTGGAGATAATCCAGATTTTGTGAACAAGTATTTGGACACACTCAAAATGTTGTAAATATAATTGTAATAAAAAAGCTGGTAAAAAATACTTGGGTTGAGGATTATTTAAGAAATAAATTGATTAGTCTAACTGCATAAAATTACATATTGCAAGTATCTCATCTGAGACAAAACATCTATTTATACAGCTTATGGACCATATTGATATCCGCTCTCTATGCTCCACATAGAGAGTGGATATGGATACGTAAATAGAAAATATCTACGTATCCATATCCACTCTCCACACTCTATAAATAAAGATACGTAAATAGTAAATAGAAAAAATCTAACTCAAAATTTTAACTCGTGTCTTACAACAGATTGTTTAGTACTAAAATGTGTTTTTAGTTGTAGATTTTAATAATGTGATCGGCTTTATGTGTGTTAATCAAATAATTAATTGTTGTTGGGAGTCCTGAAAACATTTCCCGAGAGAATTCCTGAAATTTTACAGGACTGACGGCATAATTAGGTTCCTATCCGCAGAGGAAGTAGACCCTACAGGTCTCCTAAAGGATGTGCGGTGTACTGAAAAGGGATAAAAGGGGTCCAGGACCAGATTCCAATTAGGGTCCTTCAAAGAAAGGGAGGTAGGCATTCTGATGTTGAGATTTGTACAAGCGACAGAGGACATTTATTCTGCAATAGTAGGCACTTAAGCCATGTTTGAATTCAAAGCGAATACCCATATGAAATTCGTTTGGTATTGGAATAGCTATAAATGAAATGCGGACAACTCAACAACTAATAAAAAGTACACCGTAATAATAAAAAGGATAACCCTTATCCTACCTCAGTTGAAATAAATGCATATTTTACAATGATTAAAGAAAACACTTGTTTTTTACCACTTGAATTTTATTATAGACTACATGTTTCAGAAGTTAAAATTCCATCTTTCAGGTCTGTATAATAATAATTATAAACAGACCTGAATGATGGAAGTTTAAATTCTGAAACATGTAGTCTATAATAAAACTCAAGTGGTAAAAAACAAGTGTTTTATTTAATCATTGTAACATGTCTTACCACAAAGTTAATGCCGAAACAATAAATAAAATAATGCATATTTTTATTCTGTCGGATGATAAATGGATGATATATCAATTTACATCATCAGCTGAGATGAAACATCTATCGTTTAAATACAATAGAAGATGGAAGTCGTATCATTCTTACGACAATTTGGCTGGTTAATTTATCTTTCCGTCTTCTTTCGCATAAAACTATAGATACTCACTTGAGACACCTATAATATCTAATTTCATGCATTTGGACTTCCCAACATATTTTTAAAAATTAACCCCAATCTAAGTACCTATTTTTTTTAAATCAAACTTTAATTATATTTAATTTGTATTTTATTTTTCAATGTAAGTATAAGGAATACTTGCCGGGAATAATGTATCGGGTTGTGGTCCCAAGGTTAGTGTCACGGACTCTTGAGTCAGAGTTTCTCGGTTCGAACCCACTCTACCACAATTTGATATATATTTCTAATAATGAGCCGCTTAGGCTCACAGAAGTTGTACAAAATTAAAGTATGTTTGTAAATAATTTTTAAAAATACAAATTAATAAAAAACACAAAAATAAAATGAGAAATTCGTTAAATTAAAAAAAAATCATGACATCTGGGTAATAGTCACTAAACAAACAAAACAATCAACCAGGTTAGATTAAAACTATCAAAATACATAGAATCTTGATGTAGTTAATGATTTTTTTTAACTTGATAATTGAAATTAACATAAAATGAACAGTTTCTTCCATTCCAACTTATCGTTTTTGTAAACTGTTGAGGACATTTCTCTTCGTCCTCAGGTTGTACACGTATAAAGGTAATTTTATCATGCATAACGTCACTCAAGTCGTGCTTTGAAATCATGTTATCTTTCTGTAGTATCCATAAATTACCGTCCATTGTTTACTTTGTGTAATACCACTTTGAAAAGTGGTATTACACAAACATGTAAAGTAAACAATGGATGGTAAGGAGAGTGTTTTATTACCATACCACAAAGTTATCAATGCTTTTAATATACAAAATATATCCACGAATTGTTTAGTCTTCCTCTAGATGTCATTCCAAGAAGATCCATAGTGAATACCTGGCTCACAACATGATCAGGTTTTCTGCATCCCATGTGCTCATCCTTCTCAATTACTTTTACTCCATCTTACTATTGAACAATCCTTAAAAACCTCATGTAAAATTTTTCTACATATTTGGTATATGGTTCATATTTTTATCTAATAAATTTACAAATAAGTTGTCAGTACAATTGTAAACATTTTTTTAAGGTAAAGGTTGCTAAAACATACTGATTTATAAAATAAAAAAATTAAGATGTATGTTTAAACCTTGATAATATGCATATATTGCGAAATATTTGAGATACTCTGTTTACTTAGATTTTAAGAATGTGCGTTCAATACAACGTGGGTTGATGAATATTATATATAAATAGCATGTAAACCACGACATAATCCTTATCTCACCCCTAAGCAGATAAGAAGGAAATTATATAATAAATTATATGATATATCGTGGAATAACATCAAAAATACATAAATACAAATGTTTATGGTTTAATGAAATACATAACAGTTTTTGGTTTAAAAATAACATGAATCGGTTAAATCATTAACGCGTTAAATGACAAAAAAACTTCGTGTACTTATCGTTTCATTTATTGCATTATATCTTAAGTTATAACTTATGTTTGGAATACAAATAATACTCGATGACACAATAATATTAATTTCAAGTTACCTCGCTAATAGAACGTACTAATCGTATTAACGACTATTTACGTACTCTTTACAAACTATGTTTCAAACTGAAATTATGATTATAATTTAATAGGTAGAACAAAATAATTGGTAAACTTAAAATGAATCCCGTGTTACCATTTATTAAAAAGTAAAAGGAGAAATAAATCTGTTTAAATGTATAAATAAAACAATGTAAAATTTATCAAATTACGAATATAACTTTTTCTATTGATTCACATTTATTATCAGGCACAAGGATATATTTTTTTTATTTCACTGGTTTTATGTGACATTTAATTATCTTCGATTCGACAAACCTCTAAGGGTCTTTTACGGTTTCCACTCCATAAATTATCTACTTGTATGGCATCCATTTATAGCCATTATTTTTTGGAGAATTTTCATTCAAATGTGAATATATTATCTTTATCCGCTCATACCGTAATACACGTCTCATCGTCAGGACAATCACTACTCGTACGTATATATTTTTTTTTCATACGTTATTTTTTATGTCGAAAACCAAAATGCACTACTATGCACTAACATAACAATTTTTCCATTTGTTTTTTCCTGACTATGTAGTAATATATTAAACTTTTTCACTTATTTAGTGTTCAATAATTTTTTTTTTTGAAGTTATTTATACTGATATCTTGATTTTCACAATAAACAACTTTACATTAAACAATTTATTTACATTTTGAAATTGTTGATTTTTATGAAATTTGACGTTTTATTAATTAACTCAACTCTTTTTTATGAAACAAGGAATAATCTTCTTATGAAATTAAATATAGACTCAACCAATCTGTTTAAAGTGACAATAACTGAGATCTACAAAACGTATGTAAGCATAAAAATTGTCGTCATATGTGTCTAAAAAATGCACATGTGCGTAATAATAATCAAATTTGATGCAATAGATATTTAAAATAAATTAATAATTTAAGAAGAAAAAACTGGTTAATTTTCTTACAAATAGTCGGGACCTTCTGTTTAAATAAAATATATAAGTTCGTTTAGGCTGAGTAATATACACACGGAAACATGTTTAACATGGTAAAATTTAAGCTGATTTTAAAATAAAAGTCTTTAAACAACGTATTCTGATTCCACGGCATCATCCTTTACAGTTTACAAAATACGATTTCACTTTGAAATGCAAAGGTTTCGTTTCTGAAATATGGCGAGCGTACGTCGGAATAAGGCTGTAGGGGGGTAGTTTCACCCTCGAAGCAGACTAAACCACCAGTTCCCCGAAACACTCTGCAACAAGCGGTCGCGTGCTCTCACAACCATTGTGAAACCCGTTCAGTTTTAAATATAAACAATAATAAAAGTTTAAACATTTATTTTTAAAATTTCAAAATAAATTCGGAACGTACTTAAATGTATTTTTAAAAAGATTAATTAATATTTCTTAAATATTACATCTAAACGATCATCTTAATAGATTTAAATGCTGTGCATACATAATAAAAATTATTTAAATTAATGTTAATGTTTATGATATATCTGTGTTTAAAAGTTAGTATAAACATTGAACAGTGTTTGTCAACTAAATAGTTATATTTCTGAAATTTAAGGATAGTTCGTTTTATTTGCCTCATTATGCGATTTGGAAATCGTCTTTGAAATGAGAAGAAAATGCTGGAAATATAAAAGTTTGGTGCAAAGTTAAGATCGGACATTGCTGGACTTTCGAAAGAAGATACTTTTGAAGTTGAATGTTTTGAATTACCAATGATAGTCTCAAACTAGATATGTGAAGGGTAGAATCAGCAATCAGGGAGCACACAGAAGGATTGAAGAAAGGTACGTTTTATTACAATAAAATAAAAATGAAATAAAACATTTTTAATCACCCTCCATGACATAACCACATACTAAAAAAAGTAATTATTCAATATTTACAAACAATTTTGAACACTATTTCTATTTTTTTTTTATAAAAATAAATATAAATTATCCTTCTGTAAGAAATAATATGGTTTATTCAATAACAACAACAAAAACTGATTTTATTAATAACTCATATGCAATAGAAAAATATATTTACATTTTGTAATATGGTATGTAGTAAAGATTTTATCAATTTCTTGTCATTACAACTTTCTAACATTTGTTTTTTTTTAACTTCAAGTTAAATCTGTATCTTATATTCTAAATAACAAATTTAATATTGATAACATTTATACATTAACTACTTAAGCTTACTTATAAAAATGGTTACATGAATCTTAAAAAAAAATTAATAGAATTTCAGATTAAAGGTCATAATTACAAAAATCTGTACATACTCGTAAGTGAAAAATAATTCAATATAATTGGAAATTGTGAATTTTGTTAGGACTGTAAAATTGTCTTTTGAAAAAATTTAAAAGATGTTTGGTAAATAATTCGATAAAATTTATTCCGTACGTTCTTTTGCTGTACGTTGATTTTAACATTATATTCTCATAACTAGAGAAATCTTTTTTCTTCAATGGATTAATATTCTTTCTTTCATATTATTTTTTGACATCTCATCAAAGATAAAGAAGATTATGGAAGTCTGGGCATTTACGGTGCTGACGACCGTCATAGCCTGGTTTAAGTGATCACTTTACACACGTGTAGCATTCACCAATTCTATTCATTATTAACAACCACACTACTCAAATTCTCGGAAGTTCTATATATATGAACCAATTAACAAACCTTGTTCTTGAATCACTAGAACTTCACTAGAGACATCTATTGGTGAGATGTAAAAAAAATGGAATAATAATAATAATTTTAAAAACATTTATATATTAACTACTTAAGCTTACTTATAAAAATGGTAACATGAATTATAAAAAATGAATTGAATTTTCTGATTAAAGGTTATAATTACAAAAACCGGTACATAAGTGAAAAATGACTCAATAAAATCGAAAATTGTTAATTTTGTTATTTGTTATTAAAATTGTCTTTTGAAAAATATAAAAAAAATGTTTGGTAAGGAATTTGATAAAATTTATTCTTAATGTACTTTTGCTGTACGTTAATTTTAACATTACATTTTCATAGCTTGAATTTTTTCTTCTTTTGATTAATATTATTTCTTAAAATATAATATTTAAACGTATTTCGCAAACCTAAATTAATTTAGGAAAATTTTCGAGAAATGTTTTAATTTCTACATAGCACTATAGTCTTGCTTTTTTGAACCAACAATGCGTTGCTTGGAAAACAGCCAAAATATTTTCAAAGAAATAAAAATAATTATTATAAACGTCTATTTTATCTCTGATTAATTATTTCAAGCCCGTACAAAATCCATTTCGCGGTTCGCTACAAACAAATTGCATCACTGTCACTCCAATTACCGTTATCAGACTACTATACCTTGTCAGGAAAAATATTCTTGACGTAAAGTTTTTGAAATAAAGAGACTTGACAGATTATGATTGAAACACGTTTTTGATATAAAAAAGGATTAAAATTATATTTTTAAATACGTTATTATTTCCATCTCCTATGATGTAAATGAATCCTGGAGTTGGCAAAAGGAGGATGAAAGTTAACTGAATGCAGTCGACATGCGTTCTTTCAGACAAATGTGCGGAAAAACGTTGTATGATATCTATCATCTGTTCGAATGATATTAGAAAAAAATCATAAAAGCATTATCAATCAAATTGAGAAATGTTTATTGAGATGGTTTTAGCATGTTAATCGAATGATTGAAGAAATATGAGGCAAACGTAATTGGTAACTGAAACAGAGGAAAACCGAGGAAAACTTAGCATGATCAAGTATTTCAATAATTTGAAAGTGGTCAATTCAGGAGTAGTATGTACGAGTATGAGGAAATACATGAATGTGGAAAAGGCAAAGATTGCTTGCAAAAACAGTTTGGTGTGGCGTTCTATTCTCTCTCCCTACCCCTGCGAGGAAGCGGCGTGGTGGTTAGTTATTTAATTTTATATTTAAAATAGAAAAAAAAATAATATATATTAATATCATCTGTACATGAATGGAAAAATTATTACTACAGGTAAAATGTTCCGCACAAAATTCATTACTAGGTGCTACCTTTTTGGCGTTAAAATATAATCCAATCGGACTGACTTTTATTGACTTTTTTATTATTTTGAACCAGTTTCTTATCTCGGATTTGATGAGAAATTGTTGCTTTATTGATGTGGTATAAAACCACCATAAACCTTTCGTTTCTATACAACAACCATTTACCGGAAAATGCCAGTTGCAAATTGAATCTTCATATTTTATGATGAATTTATGTCAAAAATAATATAAAAGTAATTTTAAAGCTTTATACAATATTTCAGACTTGAAAAATAGCGTATTTTAATTATAAACATGAGATTCCCGCCCTCTCTTTTTCATCTTCTTTTTCTTCTTCAAACCCTTATTAGTACCCAATAGTGCATAGGGCACTGCATCATATAAACGCAGTGTTATATTTCAGGAACCAGTCCAGGGTAATATTGAATAAATATAACACAAATATATGTTGTAATATTAGTTGTCCACGATTAAATTGAATAAATATGAGTGAAAAAAATACTTTTATTTATTTGACTCCCTCCTGGGAATCCAACCCGGGACCTCCAGTACGGTAGCTGAGTGTGCTAAACATCACACTACGGGGCTCTTTTTTTTTGAGACCTAATATAATTTGCTAATAACTCTTATCTACATCCAATGGTGCATAGGACACCACATCATACAAAGTAGGGTTATATTGATTTTCTCTTGTTATCTTTAAATATGTCTACATTTCGAAATCATATTATTCGAAAAACAAATAATAAGTCCCATCTTGAAAAAAATTAAACATATTGATTTTCAATCCAGAAATTAATTATTTTTATTTGAAACAACATAAATATGTGTTTATACCATATAAGTATGTACATATACATACATGATACCATTATTTTTATATTTTATATGCTGATGTGAAAAATAAATATCTATTTGTGTCATTTTATTCTTAAAATTACCATAAATTAGAGAGCGCCTCTGATGTCATTTCTCGTCAAAACGGTGCTTTGTAAAATTTCCAATAAATTAAAATAATAAATTTTTCATAATTTAATAATAATAATGAACACCTCATACATGCCTAATTAGATAAAAAAATATATAGTCTTAGTCAAATTATACCAATTATTTTAACGATGAATAAGCCCTTTATTAGAATCCTTATTACGATGGCTTATATGTGGTCTTGGATTTTTGTTAAGAGCTACATTTTCAATAAACAAGAAAGTTCTTTCAAGCTCTTTAAACGTGATTTATACGAAGAGACCAACAGTTAATTTTGCTTAGCTCAAAAGTTCTAAATTTGTACTTAACGTCACACCCCAAAGGACGTACTAAAAGCAGCAATTCGTGTAATTCATCCATCTTCCATTTGAAAAGGCATTATATATAATGCCCCTCGAATGGCTGGGAGCTTTTTTAGTTATTTAAATAAAAACTGTTATCGCAAGAGTATGGGTTAATATGTTTTGTTACCACGCTAGAGATACCGAATTCGATTCTCAGGAGGAAGGATTTAATTAAATATATTTTATTTTACTCGTATATTTATTTAATATGAGTCTCATAATATATATCAAGGACAAAATAACAAAGCATCGATGAGCAGCAGAGCTTTATGCACTCCTGGGTGTGGATTGGGATATTAAAAACGATCCTTAATAATAACTCGCAAAAATTTTGGAGTTTACCTAAAAAAAAAGCTTGTAAGTTTTCTTGAAAATAACGAATGCGTTTATATCCCATAAGTATATGAAAAAAGTAGTGGTAAAAAAATACAAGTGAAAACAATATATAAAATCCTATTTTTTAAACATGTTACAAGATCAAACGTTTTATTTTTAACTTTTGCATGGATTTCAGTGATTATAACAAAAAAAAGTTAAAACCCAAATTTAAGTTTTTTAGCAGAATTCATGTGCTCTATGTATAATGCCC
Organism: Brachycentrus maculatus; assembly: GCF_059751285.1. Classification (NCBI taxonomy): domain Eukaryota; kingdom Metazoa; phylum Arthropoda; class Insecta; order Trichoptera; family Brachycentridae; genus Brachycentrus; species Brachycentrus maculatus. Next base: position 2,699,917 of record NW_028280793.1, read on the forward strand.
ACCTTTATAGTGTAGTGGTGAGCATATTTGCCTACCAAAGTGACGCTCTCGGGTTCTATTCCCAGGGGGGTCAAAATAAATAAATAAAGATTTTTTTTTCACTCCAGTGTTTATACACAATTTCTGTTCTGGGCTGTTATCTGGAGGGCAAGGTTGATCACTTTACTTTCATTTAATTAACGATCAACTTAACATTGCACTAATTTGATGCGGTGCCCTACATGCAAATAAGGGTTTTTGATTTTTTATCAAGCCTCTACTCATTAATGAGTTATTTTAACTCTAAATAACAAAAAATGTAAATCATTTATTTTTTGTTTTAATAATGCATTTTGTGAGAGGTGACAGGGATAATTGCATCAAAAAAATAATAATAACTTCTAACTGATATTAAAGAAAATATAAAATGAACCATTTGGTCTTTTCTTGAATGTTTTTTGCAGATATTTTGTGGCACATTTTATAAACTTTATAAAATAAAATAAAGCTTTGTTTTAACCTCTTTTTCTTGGTACACTTTTTCCAATCGGTTTTGACAACAACCTTGTCATCCTCAGGGTATATGTACTAATTCGAAAACATTGAAATGTTCATAGTTAGGTAACAATTAATTACCTTTCCCTTACGATAGCAAATATAAGTAATTTAAAATTTTTATCAATTTTTATTTTATACTTATGGTATTGTAAGGGAAAGTTTATTTATTATAACCTAACTATGAGTATTTCAATGTTTTAGAATTAGTACATAAACCCTGAGGATGACAAGGTTCTTGTCGAAACCGGTTGGAAAAAGTGTACCAATAAAAAGTGGTTAAAACAAAGTTGTTTTATTTTATAAAGTTTATTTGGTCTTTATTACTGAAATCGTATTCAAATTTAGACGGTAAAAATATTGTTACCTTAAATGTTACTTTAAAATAAAGGCAAGGTTAAGGGTTAGTTAGCATTATGAGATATTAATACTTATTGGAAAATAATATATCATCCCCCAAGTTAAACTTTATCACCAATACCCAAAACGTTTAATTTATATTATTTATCATGGATATTTGTTCGACTTTTCCAAGAATGAAAAAATATTTGTATCACTTGACGTCATAACGCAAGGTAATTAATATTTATGGAAAGCTCAGTCGCTCAATCACTCCGGAAAAGGTGTGTACGGTGAATCATATCTGTGACCTGAATTTCGTTTTTCAAGTAAAACATACGTTATAAAATTTTAGTTACTTTTTTTCCATATTAAATAATTAATAATACGATTAGCTACATTTACTTTTTAAGAAGTGAATAAGAAGGATAAAATTTATTTATATATCACGTTGTAGTGCAATTACTACACAAATGTATCTTCGAAATCCGTGTTTTTGAGTTGGCCATAAAAAATATAAGATCTCTTATCTTTGAAATCTCTGACCTGCATTGGAGTAAAATATTATAGACTATTTATATTCGTTCGTAATATATTATAACGCATTGAAGTAATAGATTTAAAAAAATCATAAATATTTTTATTTTACTTTAAAAGTAGAAAAACTTATTTGCCAAACTGCTCATAATCTTATATATCATAAGCTTGTTTAAGAGTTACTCAATACGATGCAGTGCCCTATGACCCATAGAGTGCGGATAAGGGTTAGAAGAGAGGAATAGAAGATACCATATACATATAGGTACCAAAGATGGCAATTTGTCGGCACTTCATCTTGCCTCATAAAATGCTGTTTACAAATCGATACATCGCAGTAAAACCAACGGTAATTAATCGGCGTTCTATCCAGATTACATCAACACACTGTAAATTTTCATGACCTGTATGTAACACGAGAGTAATCAGCAGCAGATGATGAGTTAGCTAAATTTACGTTCAATTTATTTGACATACATTTTACTGAAAATGTATGCTTTACCTGCAAATATCCAGTACAACACAATCCATTTATTAAAATTTTCAAAAAAATAATTGAAACCTGTTATGTAGCATTGTTTTGAATAAATGTTTTTATAAACCACACTTTCTAGTAAAAAAAAATTCTTTTATTTAAGGAGTTCTAATTTATGTTAGCTTTATTGCACACGAAAATAAGGAGAATAAAAAAATAACAATGCTGTGCCCTCACTAAATTTTTCCGTTAATTTTACAAAGTTTATTTTTTTAAATGTTTGAATGAATGTTGTCTATGGCATGAAATCAAATACGATTTGACCGAATAATGCTTTCTATAGCAGATCTATCCACCTCCATTATCCATTTATGAATAGTACTTAATTACGTCAGTAATTCATTTAAAGGAGAGCGTATTTTTTTGTAATTAATTGTGGTAAAATCTATTAATTTTTATTTAATTTTAACAAGGTAAATAAAACTATATCTTAAAATCCATTGTTTTATTACTATGATTGAAAAAGATGCAGGATGTACTAAAATACGTATCACAATAGATTTTAAGAAAAGGTGGTGTTTAACAAGTAAAACTTAATTTAAAATTGTAGTTTTTTTTACTGATATACGAATTCATGCAATCAATACCGATAAATTAATTTCGGTTAGTCAAAACTTGATGAAATTAAATATTACCTACCTTGCGTTCTGAGCGATCCTGACAAAGCGACTCGTGGAATTTTTCAAATTGAAAATCGATACCGTTTCTATAATTGAGTACACAGACAGGTTCGGAATTAATAGGGAGTATTTACGTTAGCCGCATTATGATGGGATTGTAAGCCTCCAATAGCTGCCACTTACAAGGCGTGGAAATTGGAAACATTTATTTTAATCAACCCCAATCTACCCATTGAAGCCTTTAAGGCACGAGCTTTTCTTTTTTATTTTCATCTGAGAGTTTAAAAGCTTCATTCTTAGGAATTGTTTTAGTGTTTATTTCATGACGGGTAAAAATTAACAGATTGCTTGCGAAAAAATATAATTATTGTATCTTAGTTTTAAACATTGAAAAATCAAATATAAACATTAACTGATCCAAAATTGTTTTTTTATGACAGTTTTAATATATTTCGTTGACAAATTTCAGTACCAAAATTAAAATATTATTTTATATGTAATGTCAGTAATAATTTTAAAAAATTAAATATCCTGGTTCAAATTTATTTTTTAAATTAAAATGATCAGAGATCGATATCAATTAGGACATATCATTATTTATTAAATTTAAGGTTATAAACTATTGTTACTTATAAAAAAAAACATCACGCCGTTCCCCGTAATGGTATATCACTCCATTATGTCTGCAAACAATCTTCGCCCATTCCACATTCATGCATCTTCTCGAACATCTCTCGATTATTCCGACTTTTGACCTGACCACTTGCTAGGATTTGAAATACAACATTTTGAGTGTGTCCAAATACTTGTTCACAAAATCTGGATTATCTCCAATTACAGGAGTTATTTTCATATTATTTTTTGACATCTCATCAAAGATGAAGAAGAATATGGAAGTCTGGGCATTTACGGGGCTTACGACCGTCATAGGCTGGTTTAAGTGATCACTTTACACACGTGTATCATTCTACCCATTATTGACAACCACACTACTCAAATTCTTAGAAGTTCTATATATATGAACCAATTTAGAAACCTTGTTCATGAATCACTAGAACTTCACTAGAGACATCTGTTGGTGAGATGTAAAGAATGTCTCTAGTGAAGTTCTAGTGATTCATGAACAAGGTTTCTAAATTGGTTCATATATATAGAACTTCCAAGAATTTGAGTAGTGTGGTTGTCAAAAATGGGTAGAATTGGTGAATGTTACACGTGTGTAAAGTGATCACTTAAACCAGCCTATGACGGTCGTAAGCGCCGTAAATGCCCAGACTTCCATATTCTTCTTCATCTTTGATGAGATGTCAAAAAAAATAATACTCCAAAATTCCTTTCATTAAAGATGAAATACCCAAGAACCTAGATATTTTTTTATTTTAATATGAAATTACTGTGGAACCTCATGTGTTTAATTCTCTCTTGTGGAATTATCTATATCCGCGGGTTCCTATCTTTAACGTAAAGATAATAACCCTAACCGTGCCTAATGGAATATAGCCTCTATGTTTCCATTTAGCCTTAGAAAATTCCACATTCCGTTTAACGACACAACTCGAGCCTTATTGCGCATTTATCAGATCCATTTACCCGAAACGAATTCGTCCCGTAACCATTTTATTAAAATATTACTTTAACAACACTACACTTGCGGTAATTCCAATGCATAATCCATAATTATTACATCGGTCTAAAGCTGGAACATACTTACTGAGCAAGTGTTATGAATTTCTAATTATCTGAATAAATTTATTACAAATTCATTTTGTGCGCTTGCCCTGAAAATTTTGTAAGTAGGGGTCGACATGTATCAAATTAAATTGAAATAATAAAATTTAAAAAAAAAAAATTGAGCTTTATGGTACGTTGTCATCAAATTCATTTACCTGAAACGTAGGTCATTTTTCATTGCATAATTGAAAGCTCATTCACACGTGCATTAAAGTTTTTAGTGAAATCAATCGATTATTTGTATTTTAATTTCCCTTTTGCACATGTATTTATCTATAATATTCTCCTTCAAACCCTTATCCGCACCTGATGATGCATAAGGTACTGCATTATATAAACGTGGCATTTTTCTGATCGTTAACACATGAAGGATCAGGTGATCAGCCCTCCGCTTCAGGTACCAACTAATCCAGTGTAATATTGAATAAATATTGGGGTGGAAAATCACTTACACTTATTTGATCCCCCCCTGAGAATTGAAACCGGAATCTTCAGTAGGGTAGATAAGCTTGCTGATCATTACACTACATAACATTAATCTAAAATAGTATTAACGAATTAAAAAAATATTTATACCAAGAACTATAAATGTGACGTTTTAAAATTAATCCTGTGTATTATCATTTGGGATATATTTTTTATAGGGAGTTAGAGCTCCTCGAATAAAAATAATTCGGTCATTACATTTAAAGTTCATTCGATATAATACAACCGTTTATCTCTGAAAGCTTTTACTTCGATCAATGAATGAGAACTTTATAGCTAACCGCTACTTTATTAAAGATAATCCATTATTATTATCACATCAATCATCTGGCATTAAATCCCACCAAAAAGCGCCCCACCTTAGAAAGATTACTCTCCTAAATTGTATTTCCTTTGCTTTTGTAATTATTTATTTTACTAGGTGTTCCATGGTGAATTGGATATTGTATATAATTTAGTACACAATTAGACCATTGGGTGTTGGCAGACCTAAACTGGGTCTTCCACCTCCCTACGACGAATCTCTGAAACTTTAATGAATCGCTCTCTGCCTATGGGTCGGTTGTTTCCTACCTCGCCCATGCGAAATCTCCAATTACTAAATCTGAATTTAACCTTTTACCAGGTGTAAGTTTACCCAGAGCTTATACATGCGTGGCCTGTCAGGCCAATGGGTGACTGACGCATTACAAAAAAGCTTTTTATCTTTTTTTGACAGGCGCCGTGGCGTAGTTGGGTAGATGCTCCACTGCGAAACTGGCATCGCGGATCGATTCCCGTCAATTGCTAAATATATTCAAGATAGATTTATTTTCAATTGGTCCGGGTTTTGTGATGTGTTTTTCACATTCACCTTCCCTATCCTTACTATCCTACCTGTTAAGCCTCTAAAATAAAAAAAGCTTTCCGGGTCATTCCTTTATTTTAATACCAAATAAAAAATAAACTCCTTCCAGGGGTAGACAAAAAGTATAGAACACCGCAACACTCAGCCATTGCAAACATTCTAAGCCTCTTCAACATTAATGTATCTCCTCATACATATCCGCTGATTATTCAAACTCCCGACCTGTGACCGCTTTCTATTATTTGATCTAATTGGTCATGTCAAGTTTTTCTCGGTCTTCGTCTGGTCTTATTTCCAAATACATACCCCTCATGAATTTCTTTTACCGTTATTTCCTCTTACATTCGTTCTCATAGATATGCACACATCTCAACATAGATGAAGAAGAATATGGGAGTTCGAGTATCACAGGGTTTATGACCTATCAAATAGTCAAGTGATCACTACACATGTGCAACATTCACTATTGTAGAGATGATTAACAACCACACTAAACAAATTTTCATTATATCTCAGAACTCTTAGAAATATGACCAATCTCATAACACAGTATATATGAGTTCACAACAGCCATCTATGTTGGATTGAAAAAACTTTTGAAGAAATATTGTAAACAAGTATTTGGATACACACAAAATATTGTGAAGTAATTTTTATTGTTTGTTTCATTAAAATAAGTCATTTAAGAATTGTGATATTTTACAAACACTTTTGAACAACTTTACAAAGACCTCTTCCTTATATCTTGGAAATCTTGACTAATCTCACGACAGAGTACATATGAGTTCACATCAGCCACCTATATTGGATTGACAAACTTTTGATTGTAAATAAGCATTTGGACTCATTCAAAATGTAGTGAAATAATTGTTATTAATTGTCCCCATTAAAATCATGTATGAAAAAGTGTGTTATTTTACAAACTTTTTACATCGACTATTCAAAGACCTATAGAATATTTATTTACCATTTTTTTTAAAACATTATAGCTCTATCTATAGTCCTTCAAAAAGGACACATAGAATGGGAAAACTAATAAAATCCTCTACGCCACATATACGTATTATATTGTTTGGTATATTTCTCAAACCCAGCCATTTATCTTTTATGTATGTAGTAATATTAAAATCATTTTCCTGCTATCGATAAATCTTGGGGGTTTTATTATCTCTTACTTTTGTTTGACAAGGGCGGAAATTGTAAAAGGTACCCAGACCGACGCACCCCCGAACCCTTTCCAAATAAAACCTTATCTCCCACTTACTTCGATGATAACTTTTTGCGTGCTTTTTATACCCCTAAACCAAAGCTCTTATTTGATATTAAAATATCAAATTTAATATTTATATTGACATTTCATCCTCAAACCTTCATACGCACTCAAGAAAGGGTACTGCATCATATAAACGTAGTGATATCTTGAGCGTTAACACATGAAGGAAAGATGATCAGCCCTCCGCTTCAGGCACTTGTCCAGGGTAATATTAAACAAATATTGTACAAATAGAAAAGTGTGGTGTTCTATCCTCTCCGCCTATCCCTTCAGTAACACGGCGTGATGGTAGTAGTAGTATTTTATACGTAGATACTATATTTTTTCTTTTTCTAACCCTTATCCGCACCCAATAGTGCATGGGGCACTGCATCGTATTGACATAATGAGATATTGATCGTTAACATATTAGGGAAAGGTGATTAACCCTTGACTTTAGATACCAGTCAAGTGATTATTGAATAAATATTAGAGTGAAAAAAACACTTATATTTATTTGACCTCCCTCCTGAGAATCGAATCCGGGACCTCCAGAACGGTAGCCGAGCGTGCTGACCATTACACTACGAAGGCGGACATCTCAACATTGATGAATAATAAAATGGGAGTATGCTTAATTACAGAGCTTATAACCTGTCATTCTACCCATGATTTGACAAACACAAGATTTGTTTTAAAAAAATACGCACACAGCCTTTATTTTAGAGGCTTATCTGCAATAAAAATATCTGAAATAAACTGAATCTAAAAAAAATATGTATTGAAAAAAGTATGTTTTATTTGTAATCATTCTACAAACAGGTTCGTCGAAGTGTAACATTAAAATGTTACCGCATTCGAAGCTTACGAGGAAACTGAGGTGTAAAATGAACACAAACAGGCAATTTAAAATTGGGTATTGTGATTCTTTACCGAGCAAACCTCAAGCTTAAATTTGGTTAGTCAAGTAATGTAACTTTCATTTTACTTTCCTGTTTTTTATTTTATAAAAACCAACTGAAATAATTATACAATTGTTTAATTTGTCATCTGATAATACATGACTTACTACAAATATTATTCAATATTTGAAAATACATTACTCTATTCTAATATAAATAAAGGTAAACAATACAATGTAACTTCATGAAAATATTTCGCATATTTTTTTATTAAGGTCTTATTTATTTTAAGTATGGATTTGATTTGGCGTTTAATTTGAAGAACTCCAATTTAAGTTACATATTAAATGTTGAAATCAAGCACTGATTTTTGAGTATATTAAATGGTTTAAAAAAACACAAATTAAAATTATTTTTTTGACAATTTTTTCGCATTGTTATTTCAAAAGAATGTCATTTATTTAATGTGTTTTCTTAACAATAAAATACAGTATAGTATACTAGAAAAATCAGTGCTTCATTTTGACATTTAATAAATAAATCAATTATATTTTTGTATTTTTTTTTAAAGATAAGTATTTGTTTTATTATTTAAACAAATATTTAAATTTCATACTATTTCTGTGAGCCTAAGCGACTCATTATTAGAAATTGGTATCAAATGGTGGTAGAGTGGATTTGCACCGAGAAGCTCTGACTTAAGAGTCCGCTACACTAACCACAGGACCACAACCCGACACATATTGATGCCATATTATAAATGGTCCAATTATTCTAAAACCCGTTATACGTTGAATTAGTCAGCTGTTGAAATTTCAATAAATCTATAATTTAAGACCATAAACCAATAATCCATATTATAAATTGTGCTGAATTCGTGAGATAACAGAATTAGCTTTTTACTGTTCTCTTTAAATTACGGTTAATTAAATCAATCCTTTTGATCGTTTTGAACTATTGCTTTGATATTTTGAAGTAAAATATCACATCTTGGATATTTATATAAAACCTTCAATCCCTTTTAATACAACCTTCAATACATACGTACATATATACATGTACATATACATTTACATATGCAAGTACATATTTGCTATTTTAAACATTAATCCGTATTTTTACGGTATAATAATTTTAGAGTTTCCTACTTCTAATATAACTACCATCACACCGTTTCGTCACAGGGGCAGGCTGAGATGATAGAACGCCACACTAGTTTCTATTACATATGTAACATTCTCCACTTCTAGCTTCTATTACATATAACATATATCTAGTCATACATGTTCTCCAGTAATATAGAATTTTAACACCACCAGATTAAAGTTTCTGATTTTATCGTTTCAAAACATTCGTGGCCGTCCTCTTTATGTTCTTCACATTGCTCAAATATACTCTCCTAGCCATTCTCTCGTCGTCCATTCGCTTCACATATCCAATGAACCTTTCCTGATGTCATCTCTAACACAACATTGTAAAATGAAATTCACTTTAAGTTTATCGAAATAAACTTCATTTATCAACAGAAACCTTATTAATCTGCTAAGGAAAATGATTTTCAAGCATTTTTTGTTAAAATATATATGACTTATTGATTTACTGTTTTTGTAAAATAAATATTAAAATGTATTTGCATTTTTCTACATTTATTTATTTGATCAGTGACCGGTTTTCATCGTTACCAACATCATTTGACTGGCGTGAGGCTATACTAAATTCTATGTTATATACCCTACAAGACAGGGGTTAAAAACTATGATTTTGTATAATTTTTCTGACTATGTGAATTTAAATTGAATTTAAGTACTATTCTATTAAAATATTATACTTAATATTATTACTGTATTATAATTTTGTCCGCCTCCGTGGTGTAATGGTCAGCGTGTTTAGCTACCGTGCTACCGTACCGGTCCCGGGTTCGATTCCCAGGGGGGGGTGAAAATAAATATTAGTGATTTAACACTGTAATATTTTTTAATATTACCCTGCAATGGTTCCTGAAGCGCAAGAGTGATCACCTTGCCTTCATGTAAGTAATGATCAAGATAACACTGCGTCAATTTGATGCAGTGCCCTATGCACCATTAGGTGCGGATAAGGGTTATAATTTATTTTTTTAAGTATTATAATAATAATTATATTTAAGTTATGGCAAGGGTTTTAAGCATGATTTTATAAAATTTTACAAATAAAATAAAATTATTATTTAAAATTACATATAAAAATTCGCATGGTAACCTCACTAAAAATACGGTGACGTAAATTAGGATTGAAAATATATACATACAGATGTCGCTCTCATACCGAGATACCAAAATGGCTACCACATCCTGCATAACCTAATTACATAATATAGTGAATACGTAAAGAGGAACGATTCTCAAACTTTTGGCAACAGAACCTTTATATAAGTTGATATTTTACAGAGGCTTCTAGCAGCTAAAACCTATGTTTTATATTCATTATTTAATTATAATCATTTAATGAAAAACATACAAAAATGAATACATAACAGTGTTCTGTTTTTTATAGAGGCATTATTGTATGCTGCTTAGCGGTGTAGCCCTGGCAACGGTTATACGAAGTCCAAGTGCTTTACGCAGCACACTTTGAAAACCACTGATGTAGAGTATATGTACATGTTTATTGAAAAAAAATTAGAAATATGAATAAAAAGAAGAATGTGTTATTATTAACTAAGTACATTCAATCAACATTGAGCGATTTTTTTTCTTTCCTTCAAGTACACAAGGATCAAGTCTACACCACATCGATTCGATGCCCTACGATTCAGTGCCCTATGCACCATCGGATGCGGATAAGGCTTAGATAAAGAAGAATAGGAGAACCTTAAAAGTAATATTTTTCTGTAAACATTTTATCCTTCAATAAATTTTAAGTACCTAAATAAAAACTTTTATTTTTATAAATATTAGTTTTAATGTCGTTAACTAACTAACCATCATGTCGCATTTCTGCATGAGTAGGCAGAGAGAACAGAACGCCACACCAATATGTCTTTGCAAACAATCTTCGCCTCTTCCACATTCATGCATCTCCTCATACATACGTACCCGCCGATTACTCAGACATCTGATCCGACCACTTTCAAGTATTTCAAATACTTAATCGTGATAAGTTATCCTTGGTCTTCCTTTGCTTCTATTTCCGTTACATTAGTTTTGATAGTATTAATTTATACAGTGACTGTAAGGGCAATGATTTATCCACCTCCTTATATTTCAACAAAATACTTAATCGTGTCATATATTATTTACGCCATAACGCCTTGTTAGAACGTCATGGAGTTATTATTGCTACACATGCAACATTTCATAGCTCGTGTTAAAATATTCAGCAGAGAGTTGTGTTTATAAATGAATAGTCCCCTTGCAAACCACGTTATGTTAAAAACTCAGTTTATTAGAAAATGACTCCAGTTGATAGAAAATTTAAAATATTAACGACCATATTTAACATACTCTTACAATACTCGCTATGCCGATTGACATTTAACTTTCTAAAATCTCTCAAAAAACCTCAAATCGGTAGATTTAATATTCTACCGACTGCCACCATTGGCTATAAACTAATCTTTATAACATTTTTTTTATATTGTAGTCGTACAGGAGAAAGTAACCAACTACCAAAACGAAAAATGTTCAGGAGGGCTTTTTAAGTCACTTTTGCTTGGCAAGAAAATAAATATCAATGCAGTTAGTCATTTTTACCAAGTCAATATATTATCCTTCCAAGTTTTAAATCCTTTGGGATTTTGTTCAGGGCAATTTTAAGCTAGTAAAATATCAGATAGTAAGACAATTCACTTGGTCACTTTCTCCTGTATGACTACAATATCTCAACATAGATGAAGAAGCATATGGAGGTCTGGGCATTTACGGCGCTTACGACCGTCATACGCTGGTTTAAGTGATCACTTTACACTTGTAACATTCACCAAATCTACCCATGATTGACAACCACACTATTCTAATTCTCGGATGTTTTAAATATATGATCCAGTTTCGAAATATTGTACAAGAATCACTAGAATTTTCATGAGAGACATCTATTGGTGAGGTGAAGAAGCATTTTTTTCAGAATAAACTTTTAAATTTATATGTGAGGTCTGAATCCTGGATTATAATCGCATACATAAGAAACACCAGAAAATATCCTTTTTATTTTATTATTTTAGCTTATATTTTTACCAAATAATTTATTAACAACATTTTGAATAAGTTCAAATACAAATCTGGATTATCTCCACTTACAAGGGTTATTTTTCATATTTTTTTTTGACATCTCAACATAGATGAAGAAGAATAAAATTTAGGAGAAGTCAAAAAAAATATATAAAAAATAACTATAATTTATATTTCAAGCACTAACATTGTGATTTTCCATTTTATAATTAAAATGTAACTTCGTTTCAAAATCACTATAAATCATTATTAATATTTATAGTGACTTTGAAACGAAGTTTCATTTTAATTATAAAAAATAACTCCTATACTTAAAGATAATCCAGATTTGTAAACAAGTATTTGGACACAAAAATAATGATAATTTTTTAACATATCGTGGTTTGCAATCGGACTACTCAAGTGAGGTAAGTAGAAACATTTATGTATGTATGTCAGAAGTCAGATGGAGAACAATATTGTAAAAGTGCCTCGGAGGAAAGCAAGTAAGAGGGGTATAGAAATAGAACGACACTCAAACTCCGGAGAATATCGGGAGAATTGATGACGAAAACAATAAATGGGACGGACATCTCGGCTAACAAAATAAATGTCAATATTTTAGGTATCTGTGTTTAGACTCGACCCGAAATAAACTCAAATCAAAGTAAATTATATCTTCATTTTGACATCTCAAAATATATGAATTTTTCTTGGATTGGGTTTGTACAAATGATGGCGTAAAAATAAGTATATTCTGAAGTATTGCTTCTGGCATTTGATTGTTTTTCATCTAGTTGTATTTGAGTTTTCCAGTGGTTAGCGGAAATATGTGATGGAAATTTTACGTATATATGTAACTATGATTTTTTTTCATACAACCAACAATTTTATTTTAAAAATATATAAATTTTTGTATCATCATATGCATTTTATTATTTTTCAAAATCAAAGTTTTTTTTTATATTTCTTAAATTGTTTAAATCTCTTTAAACAATTTTAAAAAATTAAGCTGATCACTTAGGTTTTGATCTGTTTTAAATTTGTACACCATTTTACATAAAAACGTCAAAAATTCATGTTTCATATAAATATACTATATATTTTTGGATATCATTTTACATGGGTTTTTTATTAATTTTTAGTGTGACATTAAATATTATATATGGTATCAAACGTTTTGATCAATATCACTAGTCTATTTTTGGTTGGTTGGAAGATATTGCTTTTTACCCCGACATTTTACCCGAGATATTGCTTTTTAAGCCCGACAATGTACTTTTTTTCTGTACATAAAGTTTAAATAAATAAAAAAGTAATCGAACGCAAAATTTTCACATGATAATACGTCAAAGTAATATTAACCTTATTATTCTATTGTAAAAAAAATGTTGATGTACTTTTTCGAGATTTTAATGCTTACCTTTTTATAATATATACCAAGACATTTTATTTTATTACTTTCAAAATGAAAATTCCATTTTCTATCAATGAAGTAAATAATTAAGGACAAAACTTTTTCATGAGAATTAACCCTAATCAAAATGACATAATTTAATGTAATTATCCTTTTTTCAAATGGACAAAACATTTTTTAAAATACACATTGATGTGGAAAATAAAGTAGAAATTGACTCTTCATTAAAAATTTAATTCTTACATAAAATTATAAAATTTTAAATTATTGGACCTTTTTAGATTTCTAGGTTAAAAAATACGGTTTGGTACATCAAAGTACGATTTATGAGAGAAATTATTTATTACTTCATAAAGTCCAAGTGACTAGGCTTTTCATTATTTTTTAAGCTGATACGTTTTCTTCTGTATGTTATTAATTAGATTTCATTTTTTACCCCACTTTTGAGAAGCTTTAATGATTATTTAGACTTAGAGATAAGCTAGAAATTTATAGTTTTTTTAATAATTCATACGCATATGTCCTCATTTTAGCTATCTCGACTTGATGGTACATTTAACTTTTTTATTTTTCTATATTGAGTAATATAATATGTTCATACAAATTCTATAAGTTCTTGATAAACTTGTGTATTGCCCGGCTTCATAGCGTAGTGGAAACTACGTTTGGCTACCATGCTGGAGGTCCTGGACTCAATTCCCGGGGAAGGGTCGTAAGATAGATCACTTTACCGTCATATAGTAAACTTATATGATGTGGGCACAAAGGACGTTCTCTACGTCCTATGTACCCACACCATCTCAATTGCCTTTCCTCTACCTTACTGTTCATGTCAGTAACAGCCAAGCTTCCACGAATGCGTGAACTCTTTATTTTGTCCTAAGGGACACTCCAACTGACCATCTAAGCATTCGCATTTCAGCAGTTTCTAATTGCCTAGAGTAGGTGTTATACATCGTCTAGCATTCGGAGACATAGAAAACATAGAGCCAGAAACACGTTTCAAAAATTAGTGAAATGTGGACGTTAAAAAATGGGTACAATGGTGTACGTCACATAAGTGTATAAAGTGATCACTTAGGCCAGGTAAAAATTCCAAGGATGGTCAGACATCCATCTAAATTTAAATAAAAACGATAGATGTTTGATCTAAAAAAAACACGTATGTGATTTTAACTTTTTTTTCATAAAAATATAAATACATGCATATGCAACCTGATTAATGAAAAAATATGCATATCAAGTGCGCGAAGCGATCACCCATATTACGATCACAATATTTGCTGCGCAGCAAAGAACAAAGGCTGTTTTTTTACCTCTATTTTGACGCCCCATTGGATCCGCTTTACGGTGGAGTATTCTCAAACTACACCCCGATACAGCACTGCAGCCTGCAGCCATGGTTTGCCATGTATGACGCGTTTGAGTCTAACCCCGATCGAGTATTATAGTCTGGTAAACAGGACTTTTTATCCTTTTTCTCGTACGGTATCCCATCAAAAGGATACTTGAATATGAATTTTCAACATTTTAAGTGTGTGTAAATACTTGTTCTTAAGTCTGGATTATCTCCAATACAGAGTTACTTCTTTCTTTAAATCAACATTCGTTTATCTATTATACATCGTTTCACCCTAATAAATAGTTTAAAAAAATATGATTTTTTTTATATCAATTTAATAAAGATAAGTTAGTTAAAATTGCTGTCATTTTTGGACGATGGGTCAGTACCCAATAGCAAACTAATTAATATATTTTTTAATGAATCTCATTTTTTCATTAACACGTTGACTGCCGACCTGAATAGCTGGATTTCAGGGGATGGCCAAATTATTATTTTTCTTAAAACGCTCTTATATTTTCTTTAACTGTGCTTTTATAACTTTGTAAAGTGTATCATTAGTTTTTATATTATCTATTTAGATTTAACATAATGTTGATATTTATCATGCGGTAACGCGTGACCGGCCATCGGCTGACGGGCCGGATCACGCGTATACGCTTGACCGGCAATTAATGTGTTAATCGATAAAGTTGCTTTGGGGTAATATCTATCAATTTTAATTTTTTTCTCGGTAAATATCACTACTTTTAAGAATATATTGTGACACGTGTTTCCGCATTATCTCATCATCGGATACGGTTTTTGAAAACGGTGCGGAATGCATCGACCCACGTATCACAATAGATATAAAGTAATAGTGGTATTAACGAAATAAAATTTAAACTAAAATGGATTAAATTTTTATTTTACTCAAGTCGTGTTGTCTCGGGTTGCATTGTGAAAATACTCTCCTCGACCTTGCAATTAGTCGCGCTGGCTCCCCAAGACCGGAAGTGTGGCTTGGCGGAGGGCGGAGTGCAAGGGGGGGGGGCTGAAGTGCATTCTAGCGGGGAAGGGGGAAATATGGCCTCCTGGCAATTTGCGCAAATATTTTAATGATATCTTGCTAGAAGATTTGATTTCAGAACAATAAAATCTTTCGAAAAACCTCACTTTTTCTTAAGGCGGGATTTTTGATGGCCCGAATCTTCATAACCCAGGTAATATTTAAGGTAATTGACTTTTTTTCTTTTTTGTATTGAAAAAAAATCGAAAAAAAATATGATTTTGAAAATAAAAGCAATATTGAAAGGTATGGAGTTTAAAATAATACACAAATGTTTTCTTCAATTTATCAATATCTAGATCGAAAATTATATATGGAAAAAAAATCATGTTTATATATGTATATATATATATATATATATATATATATATATATATATATATATATATATATACATATATATATAAATATATATATATATATATATATATATATATATATATATATATATATATATATATATATATATATATATATATATATATTTCAGTATCCATGACACAAAGTGAACAATGAATGACAAGAAGAATTGTTATATATGTTATTAGCAAACTTTGAAAAGTGATTATTTCATAAGCTTGTTTAGCTATGCTTCTTTGGCTTTGTTAATATTCTTTTCAATAGAATATTGAAGTTGATATTGTTATCTGAAAATGTATTTTACTAAAAATAAGAGATATTTTCCCATTTATAAAAAAAATATTCCCACTTTAATTTAGTGACCAAATAAAACCTCTTTCACTTATATTTTTATATAAGAGATAACTATTTATCATTCATGGAACGGAACAGATAGGTTAAATTACATTATTCAATGAGGAAAGAAAAAATGGTTTTGCAAGTTCCAGAAATCCCACAGAATTCAGAAATTATTTGTTTTTCCACGAAACGAGGTTTCAGTGTACTTAAAATTTAAGCTTGATATTCAGTATGGAAGTTGGAATCTTACTTGGGAACTGTTTGATTATCTATGCATACTGAAAGCAAGCTCACAAGAACATGTATGTATGTACGAAGACAGTACTTATGCTTATAATTAAGACTAACGGGTATATAAGTAGTAACACAATTTGTACTTGGTTTAGTTTCTAGATGTTTACCTACTATTGTGTGACGTCGAATCACTTAACCCTCTCGAACATATTTTTCTTTAAAAAAAATTAAAAATCTCTAATGCACGTTTTATGTAAGTAATTGTCGCCTCCGCAGTGAAGTAATTAGCGCATCTATATACGGTGCTAGAGGTCTCGGGTTCGATTCCCAGGGGGGTCAAAATAAATACATTTTCACTTTCATATTTATGTAATATCACCGTGGACTGTACCTGAAGGACAAAGCTTATCTATTACCTTGCCGTCGTACAATTAATGATCTAGATAAGACTGATACTATATGATGCAGTACCCTATGCACCATTAGATGCGTATAAGGGTTGGAAGAAGAATAAGACAGAGAAGCGAAAAATATTTAATTCTTAGTAATTTCATATGAGACTTATTTGTATTTTTTTTTTTTTTTTTTACTTTCATTTTTTTGCACCCTGCTTATAAATGCATGGTCATGCTACGGGTAAGGTGCTTTCCAGTATGCATTATGTGGGACTTTGTATTTAGAAACCATAATATGAGATTCTAACATTTTTATGACAATGTTAATAATTTTTATATGTATAGGTAAAACAAGCTTCTCTTCATTTCAATATAGCAAAAAAGTGCAGTGAATATCAATAGTTGAATATATATAATCACGATTTATTTGTTTTAATATTACAAATAAACAATTATTATATCCGCGCGTGAAAGAAAATCTTCACACATAGATATAATAACTGTTTATTATTATAAAAGCACACTGGGCACAATAGTTCTTTGTTACATCGTTTGCAAACGTAACAATTTTCCTCCTACTGCCCTTTTTTGTAGACTACATATTATGAGTGATTATGAGCCTAGCATTCATTCCTTATTCCATTTGAACATCTATCGTAATTTGTTTTGACGCCCATTCGTCAAGAGAGATCGCATTGCTACTGCATTCAGCATTTTTTCATTGTTCTTTTGTGTATAAAATATGTACAACATTTTGAGTGTGTCCAAATACTTGTTCACAAAATCGGGATTATCTCCAATTACAGGAGTTATTTTAATATTATTTTTTGACATCTCATCAAAGATGAAGAAGAATATGGAAGTCTGGGCATTTGCCCCGTAAATGCCCAGACTTCCATATTCTTCTTCATCTTTGATGAGATGTCAAAAAATAATATTAAAATAACTCCTGTAATTGGAGATAATCCAGATTTTGTGAACAAGTATTTGGACACACTCAAAATGTTGTAAATAAATTATTTGGTCAAATTATAAGCTTAATAATAAAAATGAAAATGGTATTTTCTGGCGTTTCTCATGTGTGTGATTATAATCCAGGATTCGGATCTCACATACTAATATAAGAGTTTCTGCTTAATAAAAAGCTTCTTTACATCTCACCAATAGATGTCTCCAGTGAAGTTCTAGTGATTCATGAACAAGGTTCTTAAATTGGTTCATATATATAGAACTTCCAAGAATTTGAGTAGTGTGGTTGTCAATAATGGGTAGAATTGGTGAATGTTACACGTGTGTAAAGTGATCACTTAAACCAGCCTATGACGGTCGTAAGCCCCGTAAATGCCCAGACTTCCATATTCTTCTTCATCTTTGATGAGATGTCAAAAAATAATTTAAAATATGTATTGCAAATTTAATATTTATGAAAGAAAGTGTCACGTTACAATACTCCTAAGGGCATATTTTAAAATTTGAACATTGTATTGTGTTGCTGTATTTGTTAGATCGATATCAACGCTTTTGACTGTATAATTCAACATATTTACATGTATAAACTTTTATGAAACAAACATGTTTGAGTTTCATTAGAGTCAGTGGTGCATTAATTACCCTATAAATACTAACAACGTTTTCCTCCGGAATCGTGTAGTAGTAGAATTCTAATATTTACAGACCGTGTCACCTTCCTCAGGGCATGGGCATGACAATTCGCTGGTTCAGAACCGTCTTGTTCCATGTCTTTTTATTAAACTTACCATCACAGCAATATAAACAAGTTTAAGACAATTTTATGCATTTAAAAAAATATACCAGAATTTCGTAATTACATTTTTCATCGTCATTTTTATTACGAAAACAAAATAAATCCATCACGTATATGGCAATGTTAACAATCAATTTTATATCATTTCATACAAATAAAAAAAATTCTAAATTTTAGTATTGTACAATAATATAACACTAATAACTTTGTAAACTCTTTACTTTTATACTAAATTGATCTTAAAAAGATTCTTTTACATATGCTTCAAGCATTTAAAACATAAAATATATTTTTTTTAAATACATGATTAAGAAGAATATGAAGGTTTGGATATTTACAGGCCTTAAGACCTATCATAGGCCAGTTTAAGTGTTCACTTTTGCAGCAGAGACCCTTTAATTTTTTTTATTACATACATACAACCAAAATGTTATAAACAATATATTTATCATTTCCACGTGTTGAGAAAGTTAATATGTACACGTGTGATAATGAGCTGCACGTTTGTTTACAATAGTGTTTACTTATATACGTGTATGGAAATATTTATATATATATATATATATATATATATATATATATATATATATATATATATATATATATATATATGTATGTATATATATCTATATATATATATATATAAATATATATATATATATATATATATATATATATATATATATATATATATATATATATATATATATATATATATATATATATATATATATATATATATATATATATATATATATATATATATATATATATATATATATATATATATATATATATATATATATATATATATATATATATATATATATATATATAAATATATATATATATGAGTGTGTGTGTGTGTGTGTTTTTGTGCATATATTAATTTTAAGTATTTTTTTTAACAGTATCTTAACGTTATTCCAAATTCATTATTTCATCAAAAGGTAACAAATAACAACAGTTAACAAACAAGTAAGAATGTCTCAGTAGTTCTGAAAGTTTTAATTTTCGTAAAATTTTAATATCTAATATTGACATAGAGCTAGATGACTTTCAGCCAGCGAAATGTACGCCCAAATTGTGATGTAAAGGAACGCCCAATAAGACCTACGTCAACAGAACTATTACTCTTCGCCAAACTTGTGACTGTTTGACCCAAGAATTGTATTATTTGATAACAATAGGCTGAATGGACGCTGTCGTGTAGATATAAACTTTAAAAAAAACTAATATTCAAGATTATTCCGTAACGTACCTACCTTTTCATACATTATATGTTGACTTTTATCATTAAAAGATAAAAGAAGAAGGAATACAAATTGTAATTTTTAATGTGATTACATTTATTTTTGCTTTGACGTCTTTTACAATGTAAGCAAGTCTACAATAAAACATATTCCTCTTAAGAAAGTATATGTTCTCCTATCTAGGCAGCTCTGAAAAGTGCTGTTCCTTACAAATTTGTGTATTTTTTATAAGAATTTGTGTATTAAAATCGTATTCATAGATGTATGCGAGAAGAACAAAAAGACGCATTTTATTTGTTTATAATATTGTCCCCACCACATGTAACTCCTTTAAAATCGTATATAAAGGGTGGAGGACAAATTTTAGTGTCCTCAGATAAGATTAAATTTCAAACGTATATACGTCGCACTCGCTCTTTGTCTATTGGTGTCACTTTGTTCTTCTCGCCCTTTGTAATTTCAATAAATAAATAATTGTCTTCATTTGCGCGTTCCTTCCTCATCATCAGTGTTCCAGTACCATTAGTCGTAACAAGTGCATTATATATTCTGATCCCTGTCACATTATTATGTTTTGGAGCCAGGAGATCTACCTTCTGCCCACACATCGTCGACCCTCTAGATTTTGCCTTTTATACATAATTAGGTGCAATAGCTCGTACTTCTCTCCTCTAAGCACATGCCCCAGATAAGACACCTTCCGGATTATGATATCAGTCAGCTAATGTCTTTATACTCTTGCTCTTTGGAGCACATTTGAGTTGCTGACCATATCAGTCCATAGAATATGTAGCATTATACAAAAATTAAACAAATTTCCTCCATGAAATTTTATATTTAAAGCTGCTTACTGGCGTAAATCTTTATTGTTTCTTCGGACCTATCTGAAAAAGCTTTTTATTCGAATAATATTTCTTAAGACACGCAATAAGAAGATCGTGTAGAATGAATTGAGCCATTTAAGGGAAATATTCAACATAAATGCCATACGCTTTCTTCTAGGAATTCTTCGGAGATACGGATTACATTTATTTGAAAGTTCGAAGTTCAACAGGGGAAATGTTTACCCTTCCATTGCTCAGTGCTTAAACGGTGGCATTTTTATCGAGAGAGATCTTTTATTCGATCTTTACAAAGCTCTTCGCATATATTTAAGTTCTCTTCTTACCTACTTACTTACATCTAAGTATTTTACTTTAATATTTTGTATGTACATAAGGATTGCGTTCCTACCATTGAGTCTAGATATTTTTCAAATATTTTATGAGCCTTTTTGATACATTTTTATGTGAATTTAGTAAAATCTAATCATATATGACTAGAAAATGATAAATATTTTTCTAATGAATAAAATTATTTAACAATATGAAGATTTAAATAATACATATATTATTTAAACATATACGTATATATAAATTTAAGTTGTACAGTTATAAATCATAGGTAAATTGGTAAATATTTTACATGTTTATATTGGTCACTTAAACCAACCCATGACAGATTGTAGGCCCTGTAAATACACAGACTTCCAAACTCACCTTCATTTTTTTTAAATATCAATATAAAGAACTTGTTTCTCGTTAATATATGTTTGAATCACCCGTCTGTACCCTGACACCATATATGATTATGATTCAACAAAATATATTATCTCGTTCAAGTGTTTATTCAAATTATTTACTTGAATGTATTATAATATTAACAACGATATGTTGACATAGTTTGGGCATGTGAATAGAATGAATGACGTTCTATTCTCTCTGCCTGTACGATGGTTAGTTTATTTTAGTTAGTTATTATTTATGTATCATTTTATTTAATTATTTAAATTAATCAGTATTTGATGAGTAGGAGAATTAAAAAAACAGATATCCATAGAAAATAAGTTCTAACCAGCATATTATTGAAGAAGCATCTGGATTTATCTCTGCAACTTAAGACTTGCGATATTTATTTACGATTTATCACTCGACTCAAGAGGAATGTGATACACTTTTATTGTAAGCAATAAAGAAAAGCGTCTGCGATCAGGAAGCTACTTTGAAAGGGAGGAAAGCGAAGAAAATGTAAAGAAAATTCTGCTAGATTATGGCTCGGAGACATCTACCGTCCAATAGGGAGGAACTGAAGGTGACAAAGAGAGAGTGATAGAAAATCAAGTGACAACAACAAGAAAAATGGAGCGTAACGAACTTCGTAGGAAAACTTTGGGGATATCGGATGTATCCCAACATTCAGGCGCACAAATTCAAAAATTGAAAGGAGAATTAATTTTTTTAGACCATTTCAATTGCTTTTTGACCCATGCTATTTTACTGGATCTTTTTTTTACCTCCACCTCCATAGTGTAATTGCTAACACATATGAGGTCCCGAGTTCAATTCTCAAGGGGATTAAAATAAATAGAAGTATTTTTTCATTATTCCTATTATATATATATTTATATATATATATATATATATATATATATATATATATATATATATATATATATATATATATATATATATATATATATATATATATATATATATATATATATATATATATATATATATATATATATATATATATATATATATATATATATATATATATATATATATATATATATATATATATATATATATATATATATTTCATATTACTCATGTCATCATATTATTATTGCATCGATTTGATACAGTATCCTATGCGCCATTGGGTGCGGATAAGGGTTAGTAGTAGTAGTTTTCATTTAAACTTAATTTTTTAGAAAAACAAAAAATACACATTAAAAAAACAAAGGTAAATTGAGCAAACCAATTACAGAGAATTTTTTAGTATTACAAAAAAAATCGAGAGTAAATTTTTACACTGGTGCGTATTACTATAAAACAATATCTTTCAACAATTTAATCAGTGGATATATTAAACCATCATATTAATTTAATTGTTCATTTGGCATCTCTAGTTGTCGAAACTAGTCATGTGAAATTAAACTCAATAAGTGGTTTATTACAAGCGTTTAATTTTTAATATTAATGAAATATGAAATGTACTCGAATTCTCGCGGTTTTTACACTAACTTTTTTTTGATAATTGGGAAAAAGGTGATTTGAAAAGATAGTCAAAATAATATGATAATATGTATTACTATTTTGTAATTGGAGATAATCCAGATTTTGTAAACAAGTATTTGGACACACTCAAAATGTTAATAATATGTAATTCAAATAAATAAAACATTATAGCGCGTAGTTAATTCGATTTTGCCATGAAATAGGCCGCATTTAAGGAATTGTTAATTATGGTTAATTAATTACGGATTTTTCAGCGAAATCAAAGTGTAGCAGCCCTGAGCAGTAAATTAAGCGCAAAGCGTCTTTATATCGGTCAAGTATTGCTTCTGTGGGACAGTTAGGGGTTGTGGGGGTGCGGTGTGGTTGGAAATAGGGGAGCGCGGCGTTAGAAGACATATCGAGTTAGTAACAGAGTCCTCACTCAGAATAAACGTGTTAAAGTGCACATTTCTCACCCAAGGAGGCGACAAGGCATCATTTCGAGATGCCCTTAAATTCAGCAAGCCTTGCGAATTATAACTATGTACATATACATATAAGTATATATATATATTTTCATTTATTGATTCGTCAGTCACTTTGTGATAATATCTATCCAATTGTTGGGTAATATTTCCAAAATTAAACAAGGTTTATTGGATTGAATTCTACATTTATTTATGTATATGTTAATACGTGACGCGTTTCGTCTTATTAAGATATTATCAAACACTAGAGTATTTGATAAAACTACTAGTCACGTATTAACATATACATAAATAAATGTAGAATTCAATCCAATAAACAATGTTTAATTTTGGATATATTAGCCAACAATTCAATTTGGAATTCTACCAACTGTCTGCAGTTACGATAAATAATATCTATCCATTTTTAATTAAAGTTTTCAAAGTGTTGATGACCATATTCTTCTTCTTCTTTGTTAAAATATCAGTAATGGAACTTAGATGGAGGAACCAAGATTTATGAACGAGTATTTGAACGCACTCAAAGTGTTTAAACTTTATTTTAATTTAAATCAATAAAAAACCTTTGAAATTTCTTAGCAGGACAAAAATCAATATTTCCATTAAAACTTTTCATGATTTCGACGAACACTGAAGAATTGGACTTGTTCTCCTCTTTTAAAATTCAAGGCTTTATTTTTGCAATAGTTATTTTTACTCGGAGCTTATTCGAGTATTTCGTTTCGAAAGCTTCAGAAATAGCCTTAAGCTAAGTTCTTTTCTCGCTTGTCATTCAGAACCATAGCGCGTAACAGAATTCAAAGGATCTTTTTTTTTCAATAGGCAGGCATGAAACGATACCGAGCGATAAATGCGGCACGTTTCTTATCCTTACGTACACACGTGCTAAGCAGACTTTTCCGAACAAAGAAATATATAAATGCTGCTGCATTGTTTAAATTCGTTTTCGACTCGTTTTTTTTAATAATATTGACCATTGATAATAAAAAAAAGTAAAATTATGACAAAATTCCTATTTATTGATTTTACGTTTACTTTGTAGAGCTCCATTTGCTCTAAATAAAAAAGAAATATTTGTGTGTGTGAGTGTTATTTTTTATTTACAAAAATACCATTTCTTCCGAACAAAGAAATATTTAAATGCAGCACCATTGTTTAATTCCCTTTTCGATTTTTTTTAAATAATATTGACCGTTGATAACGAAAAAACGTAAAATTATGACAAAATTCTCATTTATTGATTTCACGTTTACTTTATAGAGCTCCTTTTCAATTTATATGTTCTAAATAAAAAATAAATATTTGTGTTATTTTTTATTATTTACAAAAATATAAATTATTATATATAAATATATAAATATTTACATCAATTTCATACCATTTCTGTGAGTCTAAGCGGCTCATTATAAGTTATAGATACCAAATTATAGTAGAGTGGGTTCGAGCCGAGAAACATTGACTTAAGAGTTGCGACATTAACCACGGGATCACACAACTGACACAAATATTAAAATCAAACACTGATTTTTAGAGCTTATGTTGTATTTTATTATTAAAAAACACATTTTAATTAAATTTGTGTCAATTGTTTCGCCTTGTAATGGCATTAGTTAGTTAGTTAGTTAGTTAAAATAGACAGAAGTAAAATGGACAGTAGTTTGAAAAAGCCATAACAAGGCGAAACAATTTTCATAAATTTTATTATTCATGTAAAAAACTCTAAAAATCAGTGTTTGATTTTAATATTTAATAAATAAAACAACATTCTTAGTATGTAATACTTCTTGATGTCTCAAAATAGATGAAAAAGAATATGGAAGTCTAGGTAATTACAGGACTTATGACCTATCATAGGCTGGTTAAGTGATTACTTTACACACGTGTTGCAGTCATCAGGTGAAAAAAATCCAATTATTTTACATTGAATTTAAATGTATGTGTAACAAATAAAAAACAGAACTAGAAGTTGACAACACTTACCGAAATGTGTATAAATATATTGCTCACTCTTTTCAACACCGTCATATATTCAAATTTGTAAATTTTCAGCTGTACATGTTTTCGGAATGCCCAGAAAATGTATCTTATCCCAGCAAAAGTGGCATATTTTAAACTTAATATTTACCCGCTACATGGCAGAAAGTGTTGTTTTTGCATTTAAAAGAAAATGTATTATTATTTTTTTTTTTTTAAATATATTAAATATGTTTCAAATGGAGAAAAAACATTCAGGTTTTACCTAAAAAGATCTGTTCCACAGTAAAAAGTTCAATAAGTGGCTTTATATTTATTTTTAATTCATTTTATTATATTTTTAAACATTAAAAACGATCTCCTGAAAAATCAAGTTTTTTGATATGTGACGTTGTTGAAAGGAGTGAGCAATATGTTTGCTACATGTATTTGTCAAAAGCGTTTATTACTCAGATATTACTCCGGATTTAAATCTGGATATATACATATCTACGTAAATACAATATATACGAGTACTTTACACATGGGATTCATATTCACCTTATATAGCATATCCTGAATGTTACATACATGTTGTAATAAATAATAACGTGAAGTTGGGGAAACAAACACAATGAATGATATTGTAAATTTACATAAATACGTTTCCATTTCAATAATTTCAAAATAACGGAAACAGAATCAGTTATTGTATGAACGGAACACAGTTACGTTAATATTAAAATATTAAATAAATAAAATAATTCATGCGTGCATTACATAAATATCATGTTTATTTTTTGTATTTTAAAACTATTGTTTAAGATTGTGTTATGGTAATATAACACTCTTCTTATAATTCATCGTTCACTTTGTATAATACCATTTTTTTAAAACATTACTTCATGACGAACAGTTTCGAAATAATCATTCCATCCTCAAATATAAACGTCCACATTTGACCTGATGTTGGAATAATTATCCAGAAACCAGTAGCCATGACGAAGTGTTTCAAAGTGGTATTACACAAAGTGACCGATCAATAATAAGGAGAGTGTAATCATTTTTCCTCATAAAATTTTAATTTTGTGCTGATATTTCTTGGAAGAACTGCATTTTATTTTAATAAAATAACAACGTTAATTTTTTCCACATTTATTTTACTTGACAAGTGACAAAAATTTATTGGTACTGCCATCATACTGGTGATTAGTATTCTTGCGGTTCTTGTATTACTGTTTTTGAAAAAAAAAATAAAACAATAAATCAATTACAGTTCACAAACAAAAGCTGTACAGTTTTTTTCACTTTTATTTTACCTGGCTATTTTATCTGACTAGTATCTGATGTTGTCTTGTTTGTATATAAAAATTGTTATTTTATTACATAAAATACAGTTCAACCGAGAAATATCAGAACAAAACAAAAATATTTTTTTTAAATTCTTTTAAGGGTTTTTTGCCGTCTCCGTTTACGTTTTTTTTTTAAATCGTAATCCGTTACGTAATTTGATATACTGAATCTGTGAATAAGTGGTGACATTTTCGATTCCCACGGGGGTCAAAATAAATATAAATGATATTTATTCAATATTACCAACCTCAGACTGGAATCAGTATGACGTAGATAGTAAAGTACTATGCAAATATAAATATATAATAGCGGAGCAAGTTACACGTACCATTGAGAGTTAATAATTGACTTAAGAGTTTTTCAAAGAGCGCGATAAACTTTACGCCGAGAGATTTTCCCGACCAATTAGGAAAGCAAAGTTGTAGACAAACAATCCTGTTAACAAACATGGAAGAATACATGTTTTCGCTTTATGTTTTCGTTAACGACATACATGTTAAGTTTGTTATTAATATGTTGTTGAAACCGAAAAAACAAAAATTTCAAGACGTATGATATAAACACACACTTGTATGGTATGTTGTATATTAAAAGCGTTGATAACTCTGTGATATGGTAGTAAAACACTCTCTTTATCATCCATTGTTCGCTTTGTGTAATACCACTTTTATAAAAGTGGTATATATATATATATATATATATATATATATATATATATATATATATATATATATATATATATATATATATATATATATATATATATATATATATTTATACATATATATATATATATATATATATATATATATATATATATATATATATATATATATATATATATATATATATATATATATATATATATATATATATATATATATATATATATATATATATATATATATATATATATATATATATATATATATATATATATATATATATATATATATATATATATATATATATATATATATATATATATATATATATATATATATATATATATATATATATATATATATATATATATATATATATATATATATATATATATATATATATATATATATATATATATATATATATATATATATATATATATATATATATATATATATATATATATATATATATATATATATATATATATTTATATATATATATATATATATATATATATATATATATATATATATATATATATATATATATATAAATATATATATATATATATATATATTTATATATATATATATGTATATATATATATATATATATATATATATATATATAAATATATATATATATATATATATATATATATATATATATATATATATATATATATATATATATATATATTTATATATATATATATATATATATATGTATATATATATATATATATATATATATATATATATATATATATATATATATATATATAATATATATATATATATATATATATATATATATATATATATATATATATATATATATATATATATATATAAATATACACTTTTTTCTTCTTCTTGCTCTATACCAATTTATCGTCTTTGTAGACTGTTAGGGTCAGCTCTCCCCATCCTCAGGATGTAGATCTTTATTTCATATACAAAGTCACCTAGGTCACGCCTTCGAATCGTGTTATCATTCTGTAGCATCCACGATTTTTTGGCCTTCGAGGAAGATCCATGGCAATCGCCTGCTTTACAATAAGCTCAGGTTCTCTACGTCCTAACTGCCCATACCAACATATTTATACATACGTCGTATGTATATATACAGGTATTTCTGCATGTATGAGCTTTTGCGTGTTGATGTTTAAATATCTCTGAATTAAATTATTTTTATTTCTAATATACTGTACTTTGTTCTTAATTTTATTTTCCATTGTATTTCATGTTTATGTCGTTTGAACCTTAGAGGCTTGCATACTTAAAGTTAGAGATTTAAAAAAATCAAAATTTAAACGCGATTTAAATGAACTTAATTCATTGTGTTATTATATTCCTTTCTCCATACAACAATAATATATATTTTTGCTAAGATACATGATATGTGTATCAACTTGCGGGGGTTTATGTATATCAGATAATTATCTTAACATTTTTGGATAATTTACCATATCGTTCACTCCTTTCAAGAACGTCATAAATCAAAAATCGTTAATTTTCAGTTGTGCATGTTTTCGGAATGTGCTATATCCCAGCAAAAGAGGCATATTACTAACTTAATATTTACCCACTACAGGGCAGAAAATGTTGTTTTTGCATTTTGAAGAAAAGGTATTGTTTAATTTTTTTTTTTTAATATGGGTACTAAATATTTTTCAATTGGAGAAAAAACCTTAAGGTTTTACCAAAAAATATATGTTGCGCAGTAAATAGTTCAGTAAGTGGCTTGATATTTATTTTTAATACATTGTATTATATTTTTAAACTTTTAAAACGTTCTCCTGAAAAGTCAAGTTTTTTTTATTTATGACTTCTTGAAAGGAGTGAATAATATGTAAGCGGCATTTTCGTAAAATACTACCTCAAGGGCGCCTAAAATAAATATTTTGGCATTCAAGATGGAATGTTTATTTAAATTTCTCATAAACAGTTTAACTATATCACCCAGAGGTGAAACATCTGCCACCCGCCGACGAACTATGTTTCTTATTTGCATAAGGGCTGCTTTGTCCACACAATTTTGTAAAATCAACAACAAACCTAGCAACGTACGACAAGCAAGTATATGTCATGAATTTTCCACCCCTATTTCAATCCTTTGTCCGCCTCCTTAGTGTAATGGCCAGCACGCTCGGCTACCGTAATAGTACGGTCCCGGGTTCGATTCCCAGGGTGGAGGGTCAAATAAATATTAGTAATTTTTCACTGTTATATTTATTCAATATTACCCTGGACTGGTACCTGAAGCGGAGGGCTGATCACCTTTTCTTCGTGTGTTAACGATCGAGATAATGCCGCTCTTATATGATGCAGTGCCCTATGCACCATTGGATGAGGTAAAAGGTTTGAAGAAGAAGAAGATTTCAATCCTTTACTATATTTTTATAAAATATATTTTTATCATTATTTTCTCTCTTTACCTTCTATAACTTTTTTCTTTTCATAACCATATATTTATTTCGGAGAAAAACTCTTGTTAACAAGAGTTTTTCTCCACTCTTGTTAACAAGAGTTTTTAACCATATATTTATTTATAACCATATATTTATTTCGGAGAAAAACTCTTGTTAACAAGAGTTTTTCTCCACTCTTGTTAACAAGAGATATTGAAAAACGGTATTTTAAGCAAAAATTTAATGACGTTAAATATTACCTTGAATTAAAGAAAATTTAGTTGCGATTTATCATAAATTGGCCCTTACCTAATAATAATAGATAATAAAAATCAACACCCTTGTTAAAAGAAACAGAACGTCAATAATAATGACATTTGTTGTAATACGAAGTAGAAAACCGTGTATTTGTATTATTATATTTCGATTTGACGTTACACACGTAGCTCGCCCCACCTAGGACTAATCTGAGAAAACATGTTATTTGTATTTATTAGTTTATTAGTTGACAAACGGAGCAGAATTAATATATGGGACTGTTATTACTCCTCACAAAAACTATTGCACAACAATATAATATTTAGACAATAAAGGAGATTGCTAAACGCTACATGTGATTCATAACAAGACAGTGATATATATATGTTTATATATATATATATATATATATATATATATATATATATATATATATATATATATATATATATATATATATATATATATATATATATATATATATATATATATATATATATATATATATATACACAAGCATTTTCAGCTCATTTCTTTCATATAGTAAAATTAGATTTTTAAAAAACTTCACCTTCAACGCTAGCCTGTTTTATGCTAGTTGGAATCACTTCTTAATATCTTAATAGCAATACACTTCTTAATAGCAATAAACTACCCAATGTTTGTGTTCATTTTTTCGCCTTTATATACAAATGAACATGTTAAATGTTTTTTTTTTTATGTAGAATATTTTTTTCAATTAAAAAGGGAAAATATCTACAAGTACAACGAATGTAAACTTTTCTTTAACTTTCTATTTTCTAATACTTTTATATATATATTCTCACGTTCTATATAAAGCGGTTTATATAATCCGCTCACATCAAAATCTAACATAGCCCCTATAGAACCGTAAATTCATCAGTCGGCCGGGTCGGCTTATTAAACCTTATAAACAATACACGGCACTCATTCATGGAGACCGAGCATGCTTCATCTCCGTGGAGTACAGGGAATCAGCAGAATGAAGAGGTTACACGAGCACCATCCACTGTTTCGAGAGAAAACCAATACTGCGTATCTCGCATATTTGCAGGCGATCGAGAGAGCCGATTTTGCTCTTTGTGAAAATTGCTTTATGGGTAGGCACCTGGAAAAAATGTGTTAAGCTGTTAAGGGCTTCACCGACTTCACTCTCTGGTAGAGATTAGTAATGTCTCTTCATTCTAAAGATTAAGGTAGGCGCGTAAGCGTCACCTGCTATTTTTTTTTATTATAATTTTTTTTTATTAACTACGTTTTAGTAAAGAGCCAAAGTTTACATAAATACTAAATACGTTAATAGTTCATCGTACATTCCATAGCATAAAAATTACAAATTACAAAAATGAACCCTTACTTAGTTTTTCCGCGCCAAAGACACATTTTACAATATTCATTTATACACAACATTTTGAATGTGTCCAAATACTTGTTCACAAATCTGGATTATCTCCAATTATAGGAGTTATTTTTCATATTATTTTTTGACATCTCATCAAAGATGAAGAAGAATATGGAAGTCTGGGCAATTACGGGGCTGTCGACCGTCATAGGCTGGTTTAAGTGATCCAGCCTATGACGGTCGTCACCCCCGTAAATGCCCAGACTTCCATATTTTTCTTCATCTTTGATGAGATGTCAAAACATAATATGATTTATTTTTATAATTATGATGAAAGAAAATTGTTTATACAATCAAATACGACATGGCGGAATGAAGCGATCTATTTCAAATCTGTCCAATTCCATTATACATTTATTAATAGCTCTTCATTTTGTCACATTATATATTTTTAAAGTTGAATCGGTAAATCATTCATCGGGTACTGTACTTCGATTGTAATCAAAATTATTAGAAAAAATGTAATAACCATTAAATACAGTTTAGCGTATCTGACCCGATTATCCGTGAAGTACATAATTCTCTTGAAGAGATTTTTCGAATCCAAATTACTTAGATTATCATTGGTTAGTTACCCACAACTGCTGACGTCCGTCAGCGAAATGAGAATGAACTCGACCTATTGGGCTTGCGTTGTAAGCACTGATCACCGTTAAAGCAGTAAATGTTCATTTATCACCCCCAATTCGTTTTAACTTCAATTTGCTAGGCTATCAGGAAAGCTAATGAGATATTTAAGCGTTCTAACGATGTACCTACCATGTCAAGGGGATAGTGATACACCAGGTGACTTTCAATACATATATACAAGTAGGTACATACATAGGAATATATCGCTCACTCCTTTCAAGAACGTCATAAATCAAAAAACTTGATTTTTCAGGAGATCGATTTTAAAGTTTAAGAATATAATGTAATGTATTAAAAATAAATATCAAGCCACTTATTGAACTTTTTACTGTGCAACAGATCTTTTTAGGTAAAACTTGAAGGTTTTTTCTCCATTTGAAGAATATTTAGTTTATTTAAAAAAATTATTAAACAATACCTTTTCTGCAAAATTCAAAAACAACACTTTCTGCCCTGTAGCGGGTAAATATTAAGTAAAAAATATGGCTCTTTTTCTGGGATATAGTACATTTTCTGGACATTCCGAAAACATGCACGATTGAAAATTAACGAATTTTGATTTATGACGTTCTTGAAAGGAGTGAGCGATATATTAAATATTTGCATAAAATAATTGAGCTTTTTTTGTAGAAACAAACTACTTTGCAGGCGCTTTCATTAAATCGTAAAAAGTCTGAATTACCAATAGATGTCTCTAGTGAAGTTCTAGTGATTCAAGAACAAGGTTTCTAAATTGGTTCGTATATATAGAACTTCCAAGAATTTGAGTAGTGTGGTTGTCAATAATGGGTAGAATTTGTGAATGTTACACTATGTAAAGTGATCACTTAAACCAGCCCATGACGGTTGTCAGCCCCGTAAATGCCCAGACTTCCATATTCTTCTTCATCTTTGATGAGATGTCAAAAAAAAATCATGTGTAATCTATTTTCGTTCATATTTAAACGCGTATCTGTCAGAACGAGTTTATACTAACAGGTTGTTATATTAATATGTGTGTGTGTATAATGAAAAAGCAGTCTCTAGGGTAAAGGGAATAATTGGTAAATCTTGATGGTAGTACTGCTGAGTAATATGAATGTGGAATAATATTAATCTCGCTCTCTCCCCCAGACTATTTTGACACATTGATTTTAAGCTGTCTCGGCACGTATTTACGTAACAACCATGGTATCAGCTGCTCATCAAAATATATAATGAAATTATTAAACTTTTGCGGACATAACACGAAACCAATATTTATAGAAAATCATTCAATTATAATGGAATCGTTGTATACGTGTATATATATATATATATATATATATATATATATATATATATATATATATATATATATATATATATATATATATATATATATATATTGTATATATGGTATTTGGATGGCTTAAGAGATGAATTTACACACTTGTGTAATGCTCATGATTGAATATAGGGTTTTTTCAACCATTTCTTGATGAATATCTTTTCTAGGTTGTTATAACTTTTGAGAGATATTGAAATTAAGATTTTTGGGATCTGTGGAAGCTTTCTCTAATTGATCATACGTGAGATTTATTCAGAATTAGTTCACATATAATTTTAACGTAGAGAGAGCCAGATATAACAATTTAATTTTAGATACATATTTTATTCACCACGTTATCCTTTTTTCTGTATGTAAATATTTGTAATTTGTTTTTAATCAAATTAACTGTGAAGAGATAAGTTAGATTCTATTACCAGAGTTTTTTTCCGTACCTACTCTCAAGTGATATCAATCGTGTTTTTAATAAATTAAAATAAATATACTTTGAGAAAATACTTGAATGACGAAAACTTTTATTTATATATTTTGTAATTGGGTTTATTATTCCTTCACAGTTTTATAGCAGTTATGTGTTCCTTAACAGGAAAATATGTAAACAAATTGTTAACAAAAGTTGTTTGGATCAACTTTTATTCCTTTTACAATAAAGAAATAAGTGAGCCCATTAAAATTCAGGCATGATAACAAACTACGCAATACATTGTGTAAATTGGATAAAGGAAACATGCGCTTAAGTATTGTACTTACCTTGGAAAGTTAAAAAATCTGCTTTATTTATTTCAAACAAGTACTTCTTTGTTTTTAAATTTATGAAATTTTTATGCTTTTATGAATATTATTATATAATCCATAAAATCTGGAACCAACCTAAATTTATACAAAAATTCGATCGAAATGAGAAAACGATAAAATAAGTGAGAAGTCATGAACACGTCATAGTCATCTATTGTAAAATGTGTAACTAACTAACTAATCATCACGCCGCTTCCCCACAGGAGAAGACAATAGAACGCCACACCAATTCGTCTTTTTACAAAATTTTCGTCTCTTCCACATTCATACATCTTCTCATACATATAGTCGATTATTTGTACTTCTGACCTGACCACTTTCAAGTATTTGAAATACACGATCATACCAAGCTTTTCAAGTCAAATAAATGTATTTTTTTTAAATAATTACAATATCGTGAATATTTTTAAAACGTTTTTACTCGCTCATATTTTCGCTATTTTAAATGTAATAAGCTATGCTTCCTTTTTATATTAACCAGTTTATATTTTATGGTTGTAATCAAAGAAACCATTATTTTTTAGTGTTATTTCGATTCAGCCGTTGTAATTAAGCTCGTTTTCAAATGTATACCTGGAAACGTAACGTAGGAATGTAAAACAGTTAATATTTTATTGTTTCAGGTTCCCTCG